>NW_027508018.1:0-61730 GCF_051348905.1 Ranitomeya variabilis
AAGGGTGTAGAGTGTAGCGTATAGCGTGTAGGGTGTAGGGTGTAGAGTGTAGGGTGTAGCGTGTAGAGTGTAGCGTGTAGCGTGTAGGGTGTAGGGTGTACAGTGTAGGGTGTAGGGTGTAGCGTGTAGAGTTTAGTGTGTGGCGTGCAGGTCATAGGGTGTAGCGTGTAGGGTGTAGAGTGTAGGGTGTAGCATGTAGGGTGTAGGGTGTAGCGTGTAGGGTGTAGAGTGTAGCATGTAGGGTGTACGGTGTAGAGTGTAGGGTATAAGCTGTAGCGTTTAGCGTGTAGAGTGTAGCGTGTAGGGTGTAGCGTGTAGGGTGTAGAGTGTAGGGTGCAGCGTGTAGGGTGTATCGTGTAGCGTGTAGCGTGTAGGGTGTAGGGTGTAGAGTGTAGGGTGTAGCGTGTAGGGTGTAGCGTGTAGCGTGTAGCGTGTAGCGTGTAGGGTGTAGGGTGTAGAGTGTAGGATGTAGCGTGTAGGGTGTAGCGTGTATCGTGTAGCGTGTAGAGTGTAGCGTCTAGCGTGTAGCGTATAGTGTGTAGCGTGTAGCGTGTAGATTGTAGCGTGTAGGGTGTAGGGTGTAGGGTGTAGCGTGTAGCGTGTAGGGTGTAGGGTGTAGGGTGTAGCGTGTAGCGTGTAGCGTGTAGAGTGTAGCATGTAGGGTGTAGCAAGTAGCGTGTACCGTGTAGGGTGTAGCGTGTAGCGTGTAGAGTGTAGCATGTAGGGTGTAGCAAGTAGCGTGTATTGTGTAGGGTGTAGAGTGTAGCGTGTAGCGTGTAGGGTGTCAATTTTTCCTCTGATGAAGACGCTTGAGTAGCGTCGATACGCGTGGGGTTCAGGGCTTCCTTTGTTTTTTTCCCGAGGGACAGGACTTGGGTAACTTATCTTTACAACTGCTATGGAATTACACCTATTTACTTCATGCATGGCCTGGCATTTTTCCAAGCCTTAGGACAATGGATCCTGATTCTTTGTATTTCCACAAGGCGTCTGTATGCATACATTTATCCAAATAACTAGGATTTTGTAGTACTGCAGCATACCTATTTCCCTGATTACCTTTCTATAGGGGTCTGCTTTCATTTGCTTACCAACTGTGCGCACGCATGCTGTGTTGAACAAAATAGGATCCATGATGTATTTCTTCCAGATACTAGGCTGGAGTATATGTTTCCTGTCATAGTACTCAGGGGGTCACAGTTGGCAGTAAACAATAGGCTTCTTATATGTAGATTTGACTAAGATTGGTGTACCCGCATACCTAGCAATTTTTTCTCTCTGGTTATTTCTCCTGTCTCACATATGCTGTAAAGTATTAGCTTCCTTCATTCCCTCGGGTAAAATTACTTATGGCCTATTCAGCCATACTAGTGTTTTAAATGTTTTTAAATGTATGTTTTGCCTGGTTCTGTTTGTGGATTACTATTTTTGTACAATAAAATTGACTATTTAACGTGGATCCCATTGGTTTGCATATCCTTTTCTTTTTGTGTTTAGTGTGTAGTGTGTAGCTTAACCCTACACGCTACACGCTACACGCTACACTCTACACCCTACACGCTACACCCTACACTCTACACCGTACACTCTACACGCTACACGCTACACTCTACACCCTACACCCTAAACGCTACACGCTACACTCTACACTCTACACGCTACACTCTACACCCTACACTCTACACGCTACACGCTACACCCTACACTCTACACGCTACACGCTACACTCTACACGCTACACGCTACATGCTACACTCTACACCCTACACCCTACACGCTACACGCTATACTCTACACCCTACACTCTACACGCTACACGCTACACTCTACACTCTACACGCTACACGCTACACTCTACACCCTACACGCAACACGCTACACTCTATACCCTACACGCTACACTCTGCACGCTACACGCTACACCCTACACGCTATACTCTGCACGCTACACGCTACACTCTACACCATACACGCTACACCCTACACTCTACACCCTACACCCTACACGCTATACCCGACACCCTACACCCTACATGCTTCACCCTAAACGCTACACTCTACACTCTACACCCTACACCCTACACGCTACATGCTACACCCTACACGCTACACTCTACACCCTACACTCTACACGCTACACACTACACGTTACACGCTACACCCTACACGCTACACGCTACACCCTACACGCTACACGTTACACTCTACACCCTACACCCTACACCCTACACGCTACACGCTACACCCTACACGCTACACGTTACACTCTACACCCTACACGCTACACTCTACACCCTGCACCCTACACGCTACAATCTACACCCTACACCCTACACGCTACACCCTACACGCTACACCCTACACTCTACACCGTACACTACACGCTACACGCTACACTCTACACCCTACACCCTACACGCTACGCGCTACACTCTACACCCTACACGCTACACTCTAAACTCTACATGCTACACGCTACACTCTACACTCTACACGCTACACGCTACACCCTACACCCTACACGCTACACGCTACACTCTACAACCTACACGCTACACGCTACACTCCACACGCAACACGCTACACTCTACACCCTACACTCTACACGCTACACGCTACACTCTACACCCTACACTCTACACGCTACACTGTACACCCTACATGCAACACGCTACACTCTACACCCTACACGCTACACTCTACACGCTACACGCTACATGCTACACTCTAGACTCTACACCATACACCCTACACGCTACACACTATACTCTACACCCTACACGCTACACTCTACACGCTACACGCTACACGCTACACTCTACAACCTACACGCTACACGCTACACTCCACACGCAACACGCTACACTCTACACCCTACACTCTACACGCTACACGCTACACTCTACACCCTACACTCTACACGCTACACGCTACACTGTACACCCTACATGCAACACGCTACACTCTACACCCTACACGCTACACTCTACACGCTACACGCTACATGCTACACTCTACACTCTACACCATACACCCTACACGCTACACACTATACTCTACACCCTACACGCTACACTCTACACGCTACACGCTACACGCTACACTCTACACGCTACACTCTACACCCTACATGCAACACGCTACACTCTACACCCTACACCCTACACGCTACACGCTACACCCTACACGCTACACGTTACACTCTACACCCTACACCCTACACACTACACCCTACACGCTACACGTTACACTCTACACCCTACACGCTACACTCTACACCCTGCTCCCTACACGCTACACGCTACACCCTACACGCTACACGCTACACCCTACACACTACACGTTACACTCTACACCCTACACTCTACACCCTACACTCTACACGCTACACTCTACACCCTACACTCTGCACTCTACACCCTACACCCTACACGCTACACTCTACACCCTACACCCTACACGCTACACACTACACGCTACACGCTACACCATACACGCTACACGCTACACCCTACACGCTACATGTTACACTCTACACCCTGCACCCTACACGCTACACGCTACACCCTACACGCTACACGCTACACCCTACACACTACACGTTACACTCTACACCCTACACTCTACACCCTACACTCTACACGCTACACTCTACACCCTACACTCTGCACTCTACACCCTACACCCTACACACTACACGCTACACTCTACACCCTACACGCTACACGCTACACCCTACACCCTACACCCTACACGCTACAATCTACACGCTACACGCTACACCCTATACGCTAGACGCTACACTCTACACGCTACACGATACACGCTACACCCTACACGCTACACCCTACACTCTACACCCTACACCCTACACGCTACACGCTACACCCTACACGCTACACCCTACACTCTACACCCTACACCCTACACGCTACATGCTACACCCTACTCTCTACACGCTATATTCTACACCCTACACGCTACACTCTACACCCTACACGCTACACTCTATACCCTACACTCTACACGCTACACCCTACACCCTACACTCTACATGCTACACCCTACACCCTACACTCTACATGCTACACGCTACACGCTACATGCTACACGCTACACCCTACACGCTACACGCTACACACTACATGCTACACCCTACACCCTACACCCTACACGCTACACGCTACACTCTACACCCTGCACGCTACACGCTACACCCTACACGCTACACTCTACACCCTACACGCTACACCCTACACTCCACACCCTACACCCTACATGCTACACGCTACACCCTACACGCTACAAATTACACTCTAAACCCTACACTCTACATCCTACACCCTACACTCTACACCCTACACGCTACACTCTACACTCTACACCCTACACCCTACATGCTACACGCTACACGCTACACTCTACACCCTACACGCTACACGCTACACCCTACAAGCTAAACGCTACAAACTACACGCTACATATTACACTCTACACCCTAGCGTGTAGCGTGTTGGGTGTAGAGTGTAGCGTGTAGCATGTAGCGTGTAGGGTGTATGGTGTAGAGTGTAGCATGTAGCGTGTAGGGTGTAGAGTGTAGCGTGTAGGGTGTAGAGTGTAGCATGTAGCGTGTAGGGTGTAGGGTGTAGAGTGTAGAGTGTAGCATGTAGCATGTAGATTGTAGGGTGTACCGTGTAGGGTGTAGAGTGTATCATGTAGGGTGTAGGGTGTAGAGTGAAGGGTGTAGCGTGTAGAGTGTAGCGTGTAGCGTGTACGGTGTAGTGTGTAGTGTAGGGTGTAGCGTGTAGCTTGTAGGGTGTAGAGTGTAGCGTGTAGCGTGTAGGCTGTAGCGTGTAGGGTGTAGCATGTATCGTGTAGGGTGTAGAGTGTAGCGTGTAGGGTGTAGCGTGTAGCGTGTGTAGGGTGTAGGGTGTAGAGTGTAGCGTGTAGCGTGTAGGGTGTAGAGTGTAGGGTGTAGGGTGTAGAGTGTAGCGTATAGCGTGTAGGGTGTAGGATGTAGAGTGTAGCGTGTAGGGTGTAGAGTGTAGCGTGTAGAGTGTAGCATGTAGCGTGTAGGGTGTAGAGTGTAGAGTGTAGCGTGTAGGGTGAAGCATGTAGGGTGTAGGGTGTCGGGTATAGCGTGTAGGGTGTAGGGTGTAGAGTGTAGGGTGTAGCGTGTATGGTGTAGCGTGTAGCGTGTAGAGTGTAGCGTGTAGGGTGTAGGGTGTAGCGTGTAGCATGCAGAGTGTAGCGTGTAGGGTGTAGAGTGTAGCGTGTTGCGTGTAGGGTGTAGAGTGTAGCGTGTAGCGTGTAGAGTGTAGAGTGTAGCGTGTAGCGTGTAGAGTGTAGCGGGTAGGGTGTAGAGTGTAGCGAGTAGCGTGTAGGGTGTAGGGTGTAGAGTGTAGGGTGTAGCGTGTAGGGTGAAGAATGTAGCGTGTAGGGGGTAGGGTGTAGGGTGTAGAGTGTAGCGTGTAGGGTGTAGCGTGTAGCATGTAGCGTGTAGTGTGTAGCATGTAGAGTGTAGCGTGTAGGGTGTAGAGTGTAGCGTGTAGGGTGTAGCGTGTAGCGTGTAGCGTGCAGTGTGTAGAGTGTAGCGTATAGCGTGTAGGGTGTAGAGTGTAGGGTGTAGCATGTAGCGTGCAGAGTGTAGCGTGTAGGGTGTAGGATGTACAGTGTAGGGTGTAGCGTGTAGCATGTAGGGTGTAGGGTGTAGCGTGTAGCGTGTACCGTGTAGCGTATAGAGTGCAGCGTGTAGGGTGTAGAGTGTAGCGTGTAGTGTGTAGCGTGTAGGGTGTAGGGTGTAGCGTGTAGGGTGTAGAGTGTAGCGTGTAGGGTGTAGAGTGTAACATGTAGCGTGTAGGGTGTAGGGCGTAGCGTGTAGCGTGTACCGTGTAGCGTATAGAGTGTAGTGTGTAGGGTGTAGAGTGTAGCGTGTAGGGTGTAGAGTGTAGCGTGTAGCGTGTAGCGTGTAGCGTGTAGAGTGTAGTGTGTAGGGTGTAGCGTGTAGAGTGTAGTGTGTGGCGTGCAGGGCGTAGGGTGTAGCGTGTAGGGTGTAGGGTGTAGAGTGTAGGGTGTAGCATGTAGGGTGTAGGGTGTAGGGTGTAGCGTGTAGGGTGTAGAGTGTAGCGTGTAGGGTGTACGGTGTAGAGTGTAGGGTATAAGCTGTAGCGTTTAGCGTGTAGAGTGTAGCGTGTAGCGTGTAGCGTGTAGCGTGTAGGGTGTAGAGTGTAGGGTGTAGAGTGTAGCGTGTAGCGTGTAGCGTGTAGGGTGTAGGGTGTAGCGTGTAGGGTGTAGCATGTAGCGTGTAGCGTGTAGCATGTAGAGTAGGGTGTAGGGTGTAGGGTGTAGAGTGTAGTGTGTAGAGTGTAGAGTGTAGCGTGTAGAGTGTAAAGTGTAGCGTGTAGGGTGTAGCGTGTAGTGTGTAGCGTGTAGCGCGTAGCGTGTAGAGTGTAGGGTATAGAGTGTAGCGTGTAGAGAGTAGGGAGTAGAGTGTAGAGTGTAGCATGTAGGGTGTAGAGTGTAGCGAGTAGCGTGTAGTGTGTAGGGTGTAGGGTGTAGAGTGTAGGGTGTAGCGTGTAGGGTGTAGAGTGTAGCGTGTAGGGTGTAGCGTGTAGCGTGCAGGGTGTAGAGTGTAGCGTATAGCGTGTAGGGTGTAGGGTGTAGAGTGTAGGGTGTAGCGTGTAGAGTGTAGCGTGTAGCGTGTAGGGTGTAGGGTGTACAGTGTAGGGTGTAGGGTGTAGCGTGTAGAGTTTAGTGTGTGGCGTGCAGGGCATAGGGTGTAGCGTGTAGGGTGTAGAGTGTAGGGTGTAGCATGTAGGGTGTAGGGTGTAGGGTGTAGCGTGTAGGGTGTAGAGTGTAGCATGTAGGGTGTACGGTGTAGAGTGTAGGGTATAAGCTGTAGCGTTTAGCGTGTAGAGTGTAGCGTGTAGCGTGTAGGGTGTAGCGTGTAGGGTGTAGAGTGTAGGGTGCAGCGTGTAGGGTGTATCGTGTAGCGTGTAGCGTGTAGGGTGTAGGGTGTAGAGTGTAGGGTGTAGCGTGTAGGGTGTAGCGTGTAGCGTGTAGCGTGTAGGGTGTAGGGAGTAGAGTGTAGGATGTAGCGTGTAGGGTGTAGCGTGTATCGTGTAGCGTGTAGAGTGTAGCATCTAGCGTGTAGCGTATAGTGTGTAGCGTGTAGCGTGTAGATTGTAGCGTGTAGGGTGTAGGGTGTAGTGTGTAGCGTGTAGCGTGTAGGGTGTAGGGTGTAGGGTGTAGCGTGTAGCGTGTAGCGTGTAGAGTGTAGCATGTAGGGTGTAGCAAGTAGCGTGTACCGTGTAGGGTGTAGCGTGTAGCGTGTAGCGTGTAGAGTGTAGCATGTAGGGTGTAGCAAGTAGCGTGTATTGTGTAGGGTGTAGAGTGTAGCGTGTAGCGTGTAGGGTGTCAATTTTTCCTCTGATGAAGACGCTTGAGTAGCGTCGATACGCGTGGGGTTCAGGGCTTCCTTTGTTTTTTTCCCGAGGGACAGGACTTGGGTAACTTATCTTTACAACTGCTATGGAATTACACCTATTTACTTCATGCATGGCCTGGCATTTTTCCAAGCCTTAGGACAATGGATCCTGATTCTTTGTATTTCCACAAGGCGTCTGTATGCATACATTTATCCAAATAACTAGGATTTTGTAGTACTGCAGCATACCTATTTCCCTGATTACCTTTCTATAGGGGTCTGCTTTCATTTGCTTACCAACTGTGCGCACGCATGCTGTGTTGAACAAAATAGGATCCATGATGTATTTCTTCCAGATACTAGGCTGGAGTATGTTTCCTGTCATAGTACTCAGGGGGTCACAGTTGGCAGTAAACAATAGGCTTCTTATATGTAGATTTGACTAAGATTGGTGTACCCGCATACCTAGCAATTTTTTCTCTCTGGTTATTTCTCCTGTCTCACATATGCTGTAAAGTATTAGCTTCCTTCATTCCCTCGGGTAAAATTACTTATGGCCTATTCAGCCATACTAGTGTTTTAAATGTTTTTAAATGTATGTTTTGCCTGGTTCTGTTTGTGGATTACTATTTTTGTACAATAAAATTGACTATTTAACGTGGATCCCATTGGTTTGCATATCCTTTTCTTTTTGTGTTTAGTGTGTAGTGTGTAGCTTAACCCTACACGCTACACGCTACACGCTACACTCTACACCCTACACGCTACACCCTACACTCTACACCGTACACTCTACACGCTACACGCTACTCTACACCCTACACCCTAAACGCTACACGCTACACTCTACACCCTACACGCTACACTCTACACTCTACACGCTACACGCTACACTCTACACCCTACACTCTACACGCTACACGCTACACGCTACACCCTACACTCTACACGCTACACGCTACACTCTACACGCTACACGCTACATGCTACACTCTACACTCTACACCCTACACCCTACACGCTACACGCTATACTCTACACCCTACACTCTACACGCTACACGCTACACTCTACACTCTACACGCTACACGCTACACTCTACACCCTACACGCAACACGCTACACTCTATACCCTACACGCTACACTCTGCACGCTACACGCTACACCGTACACGCTATACTCTGCACGCTACACGCTACACTCTACACCATACACGCTACACCCTACTCTACACCCTACACCCTACACGCTATACCCTACACCCTACACGCTACATGCTACACCCTACACGCTACACTCTACACCCTACACTCTACACGCTACACACTACACGCTACACGCTACACCCTACACGCTACACGCTACACCCTACACGCTACACGTTACACTCTACACCCTACACCCTACACGCTACACGCTACACCCTACACGCTACACGTTACACTCTACACCCTACACGCTACACTCTACACCCTGCACCCTACACGCTACAATCTACACCCTACACCCTACACGCTACACGCTACACTCTACACCCTACACGCTACACCCTACACTCTACACCGTACACTACACGCTACACGCTACACTCTACACCCTACACCCTACACGCTACGCGCTACACTCTACACCCTACACGCTACACTCTAAACTCTACATGCTACACGCTACACCCTACACCCTACACGCTACACGCTACACTCTACACCCTACACCCTACACGCTACGCGCTACACTCTACACCCTACACGCTACACTCTAAACTCTACATGCTACACGCTACACCCTACACCCTACACTCTACATGCTACACCCTACACTCTACATGCTACACGCTACACGCTACATGCTACACGCTACACCCTACACGCTACACGCTACACACTACATGCTACACCCTACACCCTACACCCTACACGCTACACGCTACACTCTACACCCTACACGCTACACCCTACACCCTACACCCTACAGGCTACACGCTACACTCTACACCCTACACGCTACACCCTACACTCTACACCCTACACGCTACACCCTACACTCTACACCCCACACGCTATACGCTACACTCTACACCCTGCACGCTACACGCTACACCCTACACGCTACACTCTACACCCTACACGCTACACCCTACACTCTACACCCTACACGCTACACGCTACACTCTACACCCTACACGCTACACCCTACACTCCACACCCTACATGCTACACGCTACACCCTACACGCTACAAATTACACTCTAAACCCTACACTCTACATCCTACACCCTACACTCTACACCCTACACGCTACACTCTACACTCTACACCCTACACCCTACATGCTACACGCTACACGCTACACTCTACACCCTACACGCTACACGCTACACCCTACAAGCTAAACGCTACAAACTACACGCTACATATTACACTCTACACCCTAGCGTGTAGCGTGTAGGGTGTAGAGTGTAGCGTGTAGCATGTAGCGTGTAGGGTGTATGGTGTAGAGTGTAGCATGTAGCGTGTAGGGTGTAGAGTGTAGCGTGTAGGGTGTAGAGTGTAGCATGTAGCGTGTAGGGTGTAGGGTGTAGAGTGTAGAGTGTAGCATGTAGCATGTAGATTGTAGGGTGTACCGTGTAGGGTGTAGAGTGTAGCATGTAGGGTGTAGGGTGTAGAGTGAAGGGTGTAGCGTGTAGAGTGTAGCGTGTAGCGTGTACGGTGTAGGGTGTAGAGTGTAGGGTGTAGCGTGTAGCGTGTAGCTTGTAGGGTGTAGAGTGTAGCGTGTAGCGTGTAGGCTGTAGCGTGTAGGGTGTAGCATGTATCGTGTAGGGTGTAGAGTGTAGCATGTAGCGTGTAGAGTGTAGGGTGTAGCGTGTAGCGTGTGTAGGGTGTAGGGTGTAGAGTGTAGCGTGTAGCGTGTAGGGTGTAGAGTGTAGGGTGTAGGGTGTAGAGTGTAGCGTATAGCGTGTAGGGTGTAGGATGTAGAGTGTAGCGTGTAGGGTGTAGAGTGTAGCGTGTAGAGTGTAGCATGTAGCGTGTAGGGTGTAGAGTGTAGAGTGTAGCGTGTAGGGTGAAGCATGTAGGGTGTAGGGTGTCGGGTATAGCGTGTAGGGTGTAGGGTGTAGAGTGTAGGGTGTAGCGTGTATGGTGTAGAGTGTAGCGTGTAGCGTGTAGAGTGTAGCGTGTAGGGTGTAGGGTGTAGCGTGTAGCATGCAGAGTGTAGCGTGTAGGGTGTAGAGTGTAGCGTGTTGCGTGTAGGGTGTAGCGTGTAGCGTGTAGCGTGTAGAGTGTAGAGTGTAGCGTGTAGCGTGTAGAGTGTAGCGGGTAGGGTGTAGAGTGTAGCGAGTAGCGTGTAGGGTGTAGGGTGTAGAGTGTAGGGTGTAGCGTGTAGGGTGAAGTGTAGCGTGTAGGGGGTAGGGTGTAGGGTGTAGACTGTAGCGTGTAGGGTGTAGCGTGTAGCATGTAGCGTGTAGTGTGTAGCATGTAGAGTGTAGCGTGTAGGGTGTAGAGTGTAGCGTGTAGGGTGTAGCGTGTAGCGTGTAGCGTGCAGTGTGTAGAGTGTAGCGTATAGCGTGTAGGGTGTAGAGTGTAGGGTGTAGCATGTAGCGTGCAGAGTGTAGCGTGTAGGGTGTAGGATGTACAGTGTAGGGTGTAGCGTGTAGCATGTAGGGTGTAGGGTGTAGCGTGTAGCGTGTACCGTGTAGCGTATAGAGTGCAGCGTGTAGGGTGTAGAGTGTAGCGTGTAGCGTGTAGGCTGTAGCGTGTAGGGTGTAGCATGTATCGTGTAGGGTGTAGAGTGTAGCATGTAGCGTGTAGAGTGTAGGGTGTAGCGTGTAGCGTGTAGCTTGTAGGGTGTAGAGTGTAGCGTGTAGCGTGTAGGCTGTAGCGTGTAGGGTGTAGCATGTATCGTGTAGGGTGTAGAGTGTAGCATGTAGCGTGTAGAGTGTAGGGTGTAGCGTGTAGCGTGTGTAGGGTGTAGGGTGTAGAGTGTAGCGTGTAGCGTGTAGGGTGTAGAGTGTAGGGTGTAGGGTGTAGAGTGTAGCGTATAGCGTGTAGGGTGTAGGATGTAGAGTGTAGCGTGTAGGGTGTAGAGTGTAGCGTGTAGAGTGTAGCATGTAGCGTGTAGGGTGTAGAGTGTAGAGTGTAGCGTGTAGGGTGAAGCATGTAGGGTGTAGGGTGTCGGGTATAGCGTGTAGGGTGTAGGGTGTAGAGTGTAGGGTGTAGCGTGTATGGTGTAGAGTGTAGCGTGTAGCGTGTAGAGTGTAGCGTGTAGGGTGTAGGGTGTAGCGTGTAGCATGCAGAGTGTAGCGTGTAGGGTGTAGAGTGTAGCGTGTTGCGTGTAGGGTGTAGCGTGTAGCGTGTAGCGTGTAGAGTGTAGAGTGTAGCGTGTAGCGTGTAGAGTGTAGCGGGTAGGGTGTAGAGTGTAGCGAGTAGCGTGTAGGGTGTAGGGTGTAGAGTGTAGGGTGTAGCGTGTAGGGTGAAGTGTAGCGTGTAGGGGGTAGGGTGTAGGGTGTAGACTGTAGCGTGTAGGGTGTAGCGTGTAGCATGTAGCGTGTAGTGTGTAGCATGTAGAGTGTAGCGTGTAGGGTGTAGAGTGTAGCGTGTAGGGTGTAGCGTGTAGCGTGTAGCGTGCAGTGTGTAGAGTGTAGCGTATAGCGTGTAGGGTGTAGAGTGTAGGGTGTAGCATGTAGCGTGCAGAGTGTAGCGTGTAGGGTGTAGGATGTACAGTGTAGGGTGTAGCGTGTAGCATGTAGGGTGTAGGGTGTAGCGTGTAGCGTGTACCGTGTAGCGTATAGAGTGCAGCGTGTAGGGTGTAGAGTGTAGCGTGTAGTGTGTAGCGTGTAGGGTGTAGGGTGTAGCGTGTAGGGTGTAGAGTGTAGCGTGTAGGGTGTAGAGTGTAACATGTAGCGTGTAGGGTGTAGGGCGTAGCGTGTAGCGTGTACCGTGTAGCGTATAGAGTGTAGTGTGTAGGGTGTAGAGTGTAGCGTGTAGGGTGTAGCGTGTAGTGTGTAGCGTGTAGCGCGTAGCGTGTAGAGTGTAGGGTATAGAGTGTAGCGTGTAGAGAGTAGGGAGTAGAGTGTAGAGTGTAGCATGTAGGGTGTAGAGTGTAGCGAGTAGCGTGTAGTGTGTAGGGTGTAGGGTGTAGAGTGTAGGGTGTAGCGTGTAGGGTGTAGAGTGTAGCGTGTAGGGTGTAGCGTGTAGCGTGCAGGGTGTAGAGTGTAGCGTATAGCGTGTAGGGTGTAGGGTGTAGAGTGTAGGGTGTAGCGTGTAGAGTGTAGCGTGTAGCGTGTAGGGTGTAGGGTGTACAGTGTAGGGTGTAGGGTGTAGCGTGTAGAGTTTAGTGTGTGGCGTGCAGGGCATAGGGTGTAGCGTGTAGGGTGTAGAGTGTAGGGTGTAGCATGTAGGGTGTAGGGTGTAGGGTGTAGCGTGTAGGGTGTAGAGTGTAGCATGTAGGGTGTACGGTGTAGAGTGTAGGGTATAAGCTGTAGCGTTTAGCGTGTAGAGTGTAGCGTGTAGCGTGTAGGGTGTAGCGTGTAGGGTGTAGAGTGTAGGGTGCAGCGTGTAGGGTGTATCGTGTAGCGTGTAGCGTGTAGGGTGTAGGGTGTAGAGTGTAGGGTGTAGCGTGTAGGGTGTAGCGTGTAGCGTGTAGCGTGTAGGGTGTAGGGTGTAGAGTGTAGGATGTAGCGTGTAGGGTGTAGCGTGTATCGTGTAGCGTGTAGAGTGTAGCATCTAGCGTGTAGCGTATAGTGTGTAGCGTGTAGCGTGTAGATTGTAGCGTGTAGGGTGTAGGGTGTAGTGTGTAGCGTGTAGCGTGTAGGGTGTAGGGTGTAGGGTGTAGCGTGTAGCGTGTAGCGTGTAGAGTGTAGCATGTAGGGTGTAGCAAGTAGCGTGTACCGTGTAGGGTGTAGCGTGTAGCGTGTAGCGTGTAGAGTGTAGCATGTAGGGTGTAGCAAGTAGCGTGTATTGTGTAGGGTGTAGAGTGTAGCGTGTAGCGTGTAGGGTGTCAATTTTTCCTCTGATGAAGACGCTTGAGTAGCGTCGATACGCGTGGGGTTCAGGGCTTCCTTTGTTTTTTTCCCGAGGGACAGGACTTGGGTAACTTATCTTTACAACTGCTATGGAATTACACCTATTTACTTCATGCATGGCCTGGCATTTTTCCAAGCCTTAGGACAATGGATCCTGATTCTTTGTATTTCCACAAGGCGTCTGTATGCATACATTTATCCAAATAACTAGGATTTTGTAGTACTGCAGCATACCTATTTCCCTGATTACCTTTCTATAGGGGTCTGCTTTCATTTGCTTACCAACTGTGCGCACGCATGCTGTGTTGAACAAAATAGGATCCATGATGTATTTCTTCCAGATACTAGGCTGGAGTATGTTTCCTGTCATAGTACTCAGGGGGTCACAGTTGGCAGTAAACAATAGGCTTCTTATATGTAGATTTGACTAAGATTGGTGTACCCGCATACCTAGCAATTTTTTCTCTCTGGTTATTTCTCCTGTCTCACATATGCTGTAAAGTATTAGCTTCCTTCATTCCCTCGGGTAAAATTACTTATGGCCTATTCAGCCATACTAGTGTTTTAAATGTTTTTAAATGTATGTTTTGCCTGGTTCTGTTTGTGGATTACTATTTTTGTACAATAAAATTGACTATTTAACGTGGATCCCATTGGTTTGCATATCCTTTTCTTTTTGTGTTTAGTGTGTAGTGTGTAGCTTAACCCTACACGCTACACGCTACACGCTACACTCTACACCCTACACGCTACACCCTACACTCTACACCGTACACTCTACACGCTACACGCTACTCTACACCCTACACCCTAAACGCTACACGCTACACTCTACACCCTACACGCTACACTCTACACTCTACACGCTACACGCTACACTCTACACCCTACACTCTACACGCTACACGCTACACGCTACACCCTACACTCTACACGCTACACGCTACACTCTACACGCTACACGCTACATGCTACACTCTACACTCTACACCCTACACCCTACACGCTACACGCTATACTCTACACCCTACACTCTACACGCTACACGCTACACTCTACACTCTACACGCTACACGCTACACTCTACACCCTACACGCAACACGCTACACTCTATACCCTACACGCTACACTCTGCACGCTACACGCTACACCGTACACGCTATACTCTGCACGCTACACGCTACACTCTACACCATACACGCTACACCCTACTCTACACCCTACACCCTACACGCTATACCCTACACCCTACACGCTACATGCTACACCCTACACGCTACACTCTACACCCTACACTCTACACGCTACACACTACACGCTACACGCTACACCCTACACGCTACACGCTACACCCTACACGCTACACGTTACACTCTACACCCTACACCCTACACGCTACACGCTACACCCTACACGCTACACGTTACACTCTACACCCTACACGCTACACTCTACACCCTGCACCCTACACGCTACAATCTACACCCTACACCCTACACGCTACACGCTACACTCTACACCCTACACGCTACACCCTACACTCTACACCGTACACTACACGCTACACGCTACACTCTACACCCTACACCCTACACGCTACGCGCTACACTCTACACCCTACACGCTACACTCTAAACTCTACATGCTACACGCTACACCCTACACCCTACACGCTACACGCTACACTCTACAACCTACACGCTACACGCTACACTCCACACGCAACACGCTACACTCTACACCCTACACTCTACACGCTACACGCTACACTCTACACCCTACACTCTACACGCTACACGCTACACTGTACACCCTACATGCAACACGCTACACTCTACACCCTACATGCTACACTCTACACGCTACACGCTACATGCTACACTCTACACTCTACACCATACACCCTACACGCTACACACTATACTCTACACCCTACACGCTACACTCTACACGCTACACGCTACACGCTACACTCTACACGCTACACTCTACACCCTACATGCAACACGCTACACTCTACACCCTACACCCTACACGCTACACGCTACACCCTACACGCTACACGTTACACTCTACACCCTACACCCTACACACTACACCCTACACGCTACACGTTACACTCTACACCCTACACGCTACACTCTACACCCTGCTCCCTACACGCTACACGCTACACCCTACACGCTACACGCTACACCCTACACACTACACGTTACACTCTACACCCTACACTCTACACCCTACACTCTACACGCTACACTCTACACCCTACACTCTGCACTCTACACCCTACACCCTACACTCTACACTCTACACCCTACACCCTACACACTACACACTACACGCTACACGCTACACCATACACGCTACACGCTACACCCTACACGCTACATGTTACACTCTACACCCTGCACCCTACACGCTACACGCTACACCCTACACGCTACACGCTACACCCTACACACTACACGTTACACTCTACACCCTACACTCTACACCCTACACTCTACACGCTACACTCTACACCCTACACTCTGCACTCTACACCCTACACACTACACGCTACACTCTACACCCTACACGCTACACGCTACACCCTACACCCTACACCCTACACGCTACAATCTACACACTACACGCTACACCCTATACGCTAGACGCTACACTCTACACGCTACACGATACACGCTACACCCTACACGCTACACCCTACACTCTACACCCTACACCCTACACGCTACACGCTACACCCTACACGCTACACCCTACACTCTACACCCTACACCCTACACGCTACATGCTACACCCTACACGCTACACGTTACACTCTACACCCTACACCCTACACTTTACACCCTACACCCTACACGCTACACGCTACACACTACATGCTACACCCTACACCCTACACCCTACACGCTACACGCTACACCCTACACCCTACACTGTACACCCTACACCCTACACGCTACACTACACTCTGCTCCCTACTCTCTACACGCTACACTCTATACCCTACACTCTACACGCTACGCGCTACACGCTACACACTACACGCTACACCCTACACGCTACACTTTACACTCTACACGCTACAATCCACATTCTACACACTACACTCTACACCCTACACCCTACACCCTACTCTACATGCTACACGCTACACGCTACATGCTACACCCTACACGCTTCACCCTACACCCTACACGCTACACGCTACACGCTACACTCTACACCCTACACTCTACACCCTACACGCTACACGCTACACGCTACACTCTACACGCTAAACGCTACAGCTTATACCCTACACTCTACACCGTACACCCTACACGCTACACTCTACACCCTACACGCTACACCCTACACCCTACATGCTACACCCTACACTCTACACCCTACACCCTACACGCTACACTCTACACCCTACACCCTACTCTACATGCTACACGCTACACGGTACATGATACACGCTACACCCTACACGCTACACCCTACACGCTACACACTACACGCTACACTCTACACCCTACACGCTACACCCTACACCCTACTCCCTACACTCTACACGCTACACGCTACACCCTACACCCTACACTGTACACCCTACACCCTGCACGCTACACTCTACACTCTGCTCCCTACTCTCTACACGCTACACTCTATACCCTACACTCTACACGCTACGCGCTACACGCTACACACTACATGCTACACCCTACACGCTACACTTTACACTCTACACGCTACACTCTACACTCTACACACTACACTCTACACCCTACACCCTACTCTACATGCTACACGCTACACGCTACATGCTACACCCTACACGCTACACCCTACACCCTACACCCTACACGCTACACGCTACACTCTACACCCTACACGCTACACCCTACACTCTAAACCCTACACGCTACACCCTACTCTACACCCTACACGCTATACGCTACACTCTACACCCTGCACGCTACACGCTACACCCTACACGCTACACTCTACACCCTACACGCTACACCCTACACTCTACACCCTACACGCTACACGCTACACTCTACACCCTACACGCTACACCCTACACTCCACAACCTACACCCTACATGCTACACGCTACACCCTACATGCTACAAATTACACTCTAAACCCTACACTCTACATCCTACACCCTGCACTCTACACCCTACACGCTACACTCTACACTCTACACCCTACACCCTACATGCTACACGCTACACGCTACACTCTACACCCTACACGCTACACGCTACACCCTACAAGCTAAACGCTACAAACTACACGCTACATATTACACTCTACACCCTAGCGTGTAGCGTGTAGGGTGTAGAGTGTAGCGTGTAGCATGTAGCGTGTAGGGTGTATGGTGTAGAGTGTAGCATGTAGCGTGTAGGGTGTAGAGTGTAGCGTGTAGGGTGTAGAGTGTAGCATGTAGCGTGTAGGGTGTAGAGTGTAGAGTGTAGCATGTAGCATGTAGATTGTAGGGTGTACCGTGTAGGGTGTAGAGTGTAGCATGTAGGGTGTAGGGTGTAGAGTGAAGGGTGTAGCGTGTAGAGTGTAGCGTGTAGCGTGTACGGTGTAGGGTGTAGAGTGTAGGGTGTAGCGTGTAGCGTGTAGCTTGTAGGGTGTAGAGTGTAGCGTGTAGCGTGTAGGCTGTAGCGTGTAGGGTGTAGCATGTATCGTGTAGGGTGTAGAGTGTAGCATGTAGCGTGTAGAGTGTAGGGTGTAGCGTGTAGCGTGTGTAGGGTGTAGGGTGTAGAGTGTAGCGTGTAGCGTGTAGGGTGTAGAGTGTAGGGTGTAGGGTGTAGAGTGTAGCGTATAGCGTGTAGGGTGTAGGATGTAGAGTGTAGCGTGTAGGGTGTAGAGTGTAGCGTGTAGAGTGTAGCATGTAGCGTGTAGGGTGTAGAGTGTAGAGTGTAGCGTGTAGAGTGAAGCATGTAGGGTGTAGGGTGTCGGGTATAGCGTGTAGGGTGTAGGGTGTAGAGTGTAGGGTGTAGCGTGTATGGTGTAGAGTGTAGCGTGTAGCGTGTAGAGTGTAGCGTGTAGGGTGTAGGGTGTAGCGTGTAGCATGCAGAGTGTAGCGTGTAGGGTGTAGAGTGTAGCGTGTTGCGTGTAGGGTGTAGAGTGTAGCGTGTAGCGTGTAGAGTGTAGAGTGTAGCGTGTAGTGTGTAGAGTGTAGCGAGTAGCGTGTAGGGTGTAGAGTGTAGGGTGTAGCGTGTAGGGTGAAGAGTGTAGCGTGTAGGGGGTAGGGTGTAGAGTGTAGAGTGTAGCGTGTAGGGTGTAGCGTGTAGCATGTAGCGTGTAGCGTGTAGCATGTAGAGTGTAGCGTGTAGGGTGTAGAGTGTAGCGTGTAGGGTGTAGCGTGTAGCGTGTAGCGTGCAGTGTGTAGAGTGTAGCGTATAGCGTGTAGGGTGTAGAGTGTAGGGTGTAGCATGTAGCGTGTAGAGTGTAGCGTGTAGAGTGTAGTGTGTAGGGTGTAGCGTGTAGAGTGTAGTGTGTGGCGTGCAGGGCGTAGGGTGTAGCGTGTAGGGTGTAGGGTGTAGAGTGTAGGGTGTAGCATGTAGGGTGTAGGGTGTAGGGTGTAGCGTGTAGGGTGTAGAGTGTAGCGTGTAGGGTGTACGGTGTAGAGTGTAGGGTATAAGCTGTAGCGTTTAGCGTGTAGAGTGTAGCGTGTAGCGTGTAGCGTGTAGGGTGTAGAGTGTAGGGTGTAGAGTGTAGCGTGTAGCGTGTAGCGTGTAGCGTGTAGGGTGTAGGGTGTAGCGTGTAGGGTGTAGCATGTAGCGTGTAGCGTGTAGCATGTAGAGTAGGGTGTAGGGTGTAGGGTGTAGAGTGTAGTGTGTAGAGTGTAGAGTGTAGCGTGTAGAGTGTAAAGTGTAGCGTGTAGGGTGTAGCGTGTAGTGTGTAGCGTGTAGCGCGTAGCGTGTAGAGTGTAGGGTATAGAGTGTAGCGTGTAGAGAGTAGGGAGCAGAGTGTAGAGTGTAGCGTGCAGGGTGTAGGGTGTACAGTGTAGGGTGTAGGGTGTAGCGTGTAGCGTGTAGAGTGTAGGGAGTAGGGTGTAGGGTGTAGCGTGTAGGGTGTAGATTGTAGCGTGTAGCGTGTAGTGTGTAGGGTGTAGCGTGTAGCGTGTAGGGTTTAGCGTGTATCATGTACCGTGTAGCGTGTAGCATGTAGAGTAGGGTGTAGGGTGTAGAGTGTAGCATGTAGGGTGTAGGGTGTAGAGTGTAGGGTGTAGCATGTAGGGTGTAGGGTGTAGGGTGTAGCGTGCAGGGTGTAGAGTGTAGCGTGTAGGGTGTACGGTGTAGAGTGTAGGGTATAAGCTGTAGCGTTTAGCGTGCAGAGTGTAGCGTGTAGCGTGTAGCGTGTAGGGTGTAGAGTGTAGGGTGTAGAGTGTAGCGTGTAGCGTGTAGCGTGTAGGGTGTAGGGTGAAGCGTGTAGGGTGTAGCATGTAGCGTGTAGCGTGTAGCATGTAGAGTAGGGTGTAGGGTGTAGGGTGTAGAGTGTAGTGTGTAGAGTGTGGAGTGTAGCGTGTAGAGTGTAAAGTGTAGCGTGTAGGGTGTAGCGTGTAGTGTGTAGCGTGTAGCGCGTAGCGTGTAGAGTGTAGGGTATAGAGTGTAGCGTGTAGAGAGTAGGGAGCAGAGTGTAGAGTGTAGCGTGCAGAGTGTAGGGTGTACAGTGTAGGGTGTAGGGTGTAGCGTGTAGCATGTAGAGTGTAGGGAGTAGGGTGTAGGGTGTAGCGTGTAGAGTGTAGCGTGTAGCGTGTAGGGTGTAGCGTGTAGCGTGTAGGGTGTAGCGTGTATCATGTACTGTGTAGCGTGTAGCATGTAGAGTAGGGTGTAGGGTGTAGAGTGTAGCGTGTAGGGTGTAGGGTGTAGAGTGTAGGGTGTAGCATGTAGGGTGTAGGGTGTAGGGTGTAGCGTGTAGGGTGTAGAGTGTAGCGTGTAGGGTGTACGGTGTAGAGTGTAGGGTATAAGCTGTAGCGTTTAGCGTGTAGAGTGTAGCGTGTAGCGTGTAGGGTGTAGAGTGTAGGGTGTAGAGTGTAGCGTGTAGCGTGTAGCGTGTAGGGTGTAGGGTGAAGCGTGTAGGGTGTAGCATGTAGCGTGTAGCGTGTAGCATGTAGAGTAGGGTGTAGGGTGTAGGGTGTGGAGTGTAGCGTGTAGAGTGTAAAGTGTAGCGTGTAGGGTGTAGCGTGTAGTGTGTAGCGTGTAGCGCGTAGCGTGTAGAGTGTAGGGTATAGAGTGTAGCGTGTAGAGGGTAGGGAGCAGAGTGTAGAGTGTAGCGTGTAGGGTGTAGGGTGTACAGTGTAGGGTGTAGGGTGTAGCGTGTAGCGTGTAGAGTGTAGGGAGAAGGGTGTAGGGTGTAGCGTGTAGGGTGTGGAGTGTAGCGTGTAGCGTGTAGGGTGTAGCGTGTAGCGAGTAGGGTGTAGCGTGTATCATGTACCGTGTAGCGTGTAGCATGTAGAGTAGGGTGTAGGGTGTAGAGTGTAGCGTGTAGCGTGTAGTGTGTAGCGTGTAGAGTGTAAAGTGTAGCGTGTAGTGTGTAGTGTGTAGCGTGTAGCGCGTAGCGTGTAGAGTGTAGGGTATAGAGTGTAGCGTGTAGAGAGTAGGGAGTAGAGTGTAGAGTGTAGCGTGTAGGGTGTAGAGTGTAGCGAGTAGCGTGTAGTGTGTAGGGTGTAGGATGTAGAGTGTAGGGTGTAGCGTGTAGGGTGTAGCGTGTAGCGTGCAGGTGTAGAGTGTAGCGTATAGCGTGTAGGGTGTAGGGTGTAGAGTGTAGCGTGTAGCGTGTAGGGTGTAGGGTGTACAGTGTAGGGTGTAGGGTGTAGCGTGTAGAGTGTAGTGTGTGGCGTGCAGGGCGTAGGGTGTAGCGTGTAGGGTGTAGGGTGTAGAGTGTAGGGTGTAGCATGTAGGGTGTAGGGTGTAGGGTGTAGCGTGTAGGGTGTAGAGTGTAGCATGTAGGGTGTACGGTGTAGAGTGTAGGGTATAAGCTGTAGCGTTTAGCGTGTAGAGTGTAGCGTGTAGCGTGTAGGGTGTAGGTTGTAGAGTGTAGCGTGTAGGGTGTAGAGTGTAGAGTGTAGAGAGTAGGGTGTAGGGTGTAGAGTGTAGGGTGTAGGGTGTAGAGTGTAACGTGTAGCGTGTAGGGTGTAGCGTGTAGCGTGTAGCGTGTAGAGTGTAGCATGTAGGGTGTAGCAAGTAGCGTGTATTGTGTAGGGTGTAGAGTGTAGCATGTAGCGTGTAGAGTGTAGGGTGTAGCGTGTAGGGTGTAGAGTGTAGCGTGTAGAGTGTAGAGTGTAGCATGTAGCGTGTAGGGTGTCACTTTTTCCTCTGATGAAGACGCTTGAGTAGCGTCGATACGCGTGGGGTAAAGGGCTTCCTTTGTTTTTTTCCCGAGGGACAGGACTTGGGTAACTTATCTTTACAACTGCTATGGAATTACACCTATTTACTTCATGCATGGCCTGGCATTTTTCCAAGCCTTAGGACAATGGATCCTGATTCTTTGTATTTCCACAAGGCGTCTGTATGCATACATTTATCCAAATAACTAGGATTTTGTAGTACTGCAGCATACCTATTTCCCTGATTACCTTTCTATAGGGGTCTGCTTTCATTTGCTTACCAACTGTGCGCACGCATGCTGTGTTGAACAAAATAGGATCCATGATGTATTTCTTCCAGATACTAGGCTGGAGTATATGTTTCCTGTCATAGTACTCAGGGGGTCACAGTTGGCAGTAAACAATAGGCTTCTTATATGTAGATTTGACTAAGATTGGTGTACCCGCATACCTAGCAATTTTTTCTCTCTGGTTATTTCTCCTGTCTCACATATGCTGTAAAGTATTAGCTTCCTTCATTCCCTCGGGTAAAATTACTTATGGCCTATTCAGCCATACTAGTGTTTTAAATGTTTTTAAATGTATGTTTTGCCTGGTTCTGTTTGTGGATTACTATTTTTGTACAATAAAATTGACTATTTAACGTGGATCCCATTGGTTTGCATATCCTTTTCTTTTTGTGTTTAGTGTGTAGTGTGTAGCTTAACCCTACACGCTACACGCTACACTCTACACCCTACACGCTACACCCTACACTCTACACCGTACACTCTACACGCTACACGCTACACTCTACACCCTACACCCTAAACGCTACACGCTACACTCTACACCCTACACGCTACACTCTACACTCTACACGCTACACCCTACACGCTATACTCTGCACGCTACACGCTACACTCTACACCATACACGCTACACCCTACACTCTACACCCTACACCCTACACGCTATACCCGACACCCTACACCCTACATGCTTCACCCTAAACGCTACACTCTACACTCTACACCCTACACCCTACACGCTACATGCTACACCCTACACGCTACACTCTACACCCTACACTCTACACGCTACACACTACACGCTACACGCTACACCCTACACGCTACACGCTACACCCTACACGCTACACGTTACACTCTACACCCTACACCCTACACGCTACACGCTACACCCTACACGCTACACGTTACCCTCTACACCCTACACGCTACACTCTACACCCTGCACCCTACACGCTACAATCTACACCCTACACCCTACACGCTACACGCTACACGCTACACTCTACACCCTACACGCTACACCCTACACTCTACACCGTACACTACACGCTACACCCTACACTCTACACCCTACACCCTACACGCTACGCGCTACACTCTACACCCTACACGCTACACTCTAAACTCTACATGCTACACGCTACACTCTACACTCTACACGCTACACGCTACACCCTACACCCTACACGCTACACGCTACACTCTACAACCTACACGCTACACGCTACACTCCACACGCAACACGCTACACTCTACACCCTACACTCTACACGCTACACGCTACACTGCACACCCTACATGCAACACGCTACACTCTACACCCTACACGCTACACTCTACACGCTACACGCTACATGCTACACTCTACACTCTACACCATACACCCTACACGCTACACACTATACTCTACACCCTACACGCTACACTCTACACGCTACACGCTACACGCTACACTCTACACGCTACACTCTACACCCTACATGCAACACTCTACACTCTACACCCTACACCCTACACGCTACACGCTACACCCTACACGCTACACGTTACACTCTACACCCTACACCCTACACACTACACCCTACACGCTACACGTTACACTCTACACCCTACACGCTTACACTCTACACCCTGCTCCCTACACCCTACACGCTACACACTACACGCTACACGCTACACCATACACGCTACACGCTACACCCTACACGCTACATGTTACACTCTACACCCTGCACCCTACACGCTACACGCTACACCCTACACGCTACACGCTACACCCTACACACTACACGTTACACTCTACACCCTACACTCTACACCCTACACTCTACACGCTACACTCTACACCCTACACTCTGCACTCTACACCCTACACCCTACACACTACACGCTACACGCTACACTCTACACCCTACACGCTACACGCTACACCCTACACCCTACACCCTACACGCTACAATCTACACGCTACACGCTACACCCTATACGCTAGACGCTACACTCTACACGCTACACGATACACGCTACACCCTACACGCTACACCCTACACTCTACACCCTACACGCTACACGCTACACCCTACACGCTACACCCTACACTCTACACCCTACACCCTACACGCTACATGCTACACCCTACACGCTACACGTTACACCCTACACCCTACACTCTACACCCTACACCCTACTCTCTACACGCTATATTCTACACCCTACACGCTACACTCTACACCCTACACGCTACACGCTACACTCTACACCCTAGACGCAACACTCTATACCCTACACTCTACACGCTACACCCTACACCCTACACTCTACATGCTACACCCTACACTCTACATGCTACACGCTACACGCTACATGCTACACGCTACACCCTACACGCTACACGCTACACACTACATGCTACACCCTACACCCTACACCCTACACGCTACACGCTACACTCTACACCCTACACGCTACACCCTACACCCTACACCCTACAGGCTACACGCTACACTCTACACCCTACACGCTACACCCTACACTCTACACCCTACACGCTACACCCTACACTCTACACCCCACACGCTATACGCTACACTCTACACCCTGCACGCTACACGCTACACCCTACACGCTACACTCTACACCCTACACGCTACACCCTACACTCTACACCCTACACGCTACACGCTACACTCTACACCCTACACGCTACACCCTACACTCCACACCCTACATGCTACACGCTACACCCTACACGCTACAAATTACACTCTAAACCCTACACTCTACATCCTACACCCTACACTCTACACCCTACACGCTACACTCTACACTCTACACCCTACACCCTACATGCTACACGCTACATGCTACACTCTACACCCTACACGCTACACGCTACACCCTACAAGCTAAACGCTACAAACTACACGCTACATATTACACTCTACACCCTAGCGTGTAGCGTGTAGGGTGTAGAGTGTAGCGTGTAGCATGTAGCGTGTAGGGTGTATGGTGTAGAGTGTAGCATGTAGCGTGTAGGGTGTAGAGTGTAGCGTGTAGGGTGTAGAGTGTAGCATGTAGCGTGTAGGGTGTAGGGTGTAGAGTGTAGAGTGTAGCATGTAGCATGTAGATTGTAGGGTGTACCGTGTAGGGTGTAGAGTGTAGCATGTAGGGTGTAGGGTGTAGAGTGAAGGGTGTAGCGTGTAGAGTGTAGCGTGTAGCGTGTACGGTGTAGGGTGTAGAGTGTAGGGTGTAGCGTGTAGCGTGTAGCTTGTAGGGTGTAGAGTGTAGCGTGTAGCGTGTAGGCTGTAGCGTGTAGGGTGTAGCATGTATCGTGTAGGGTGTAGAGTGTAGCATGTAGCGTGTAGGGTGTAGAGTGTAGGGTGTAGGGTGTAGAGTGTAGCGTATAGCGTGTAGGGTGTAGGATGTAGAGTGTAGCGTGTAGGGTGTAGAGTGTAGCGTGTAGAGTGTAGCATGTAGCGTGTAGGGTGTAGAGTGTAGAGTGTAGCGTGTAGGGTGAAGCATGTAGGGTGTAGGGTGTCGGGTATAGCGTGTAGGGTGTAGGGTGTAGAGTGTAGGGTGTAGCGTGTATGGTGTAGAGTGTAGCGTGTAGCGTGTAGAGTGTAGCGTGTAGGGTGTAGGGTGTAGCGTGTAGCATGCAGAGTGTAGCGTGTAGGGTGTAGAGTGTAGCGTGTTGCGTGTAGGGTGTAGCGTGTAGCGTGTAGCGTGTAGAGTGTAGAGTGTAGCGTGTAGCGTGTAGAGTGTAGCGGGTAGGGTGTAGAGTGTAGCGAGTAGCGTGTAGGGTGTAGGGTGTAGAGTGTAGGGTGTAGCGTGTAGGGTGAAGTGTAGCATGTAGGGGGTAGGGTGTAGGGTGTAGACTGTAGAGTGTAGGGTGTAGCGTGTAGCATGTAGCGTGTAGTGTGTAGCATGTAGAGTGTAGCGTGTAGGGTGTAGAGTGTAGCGTGTAGGGTGTAGCGTGTAGCGTGTAGCGTGCAGTGTGTAGAGTGTAGCGTATAGCGTGTAGGGTGTAGAGTGTAGGGTGTAGCATGTAGCGTGCAGAGTGTAGCGTGTAGGGTGTAGGATGTACAGTGTAGGGTGTAGCGTGTAGCATGTAGGGTGTAGGGTGTAGCGTGTAGCGTGTACCGTGTAGCGTATAGAGTGCAGCGTGTAGGGTGTAGAGTGTAGCGTGTAGTGTGTAGCGTGTAGGGTGTAGGGTGTAGCGTGTAGGGTGTAGAGTGTAGCGTGTAGGGTGTAGAGTGTAACATGTAGCGTGTAGGGTGTAGGGCGTAGCGTGTAGCGTGTACCGTGTAGCGTATAGAGTGTAGTGTGTAGGGTGTAGAGTGTAGCGTGTAGGGTGTAGAGTGTAGCGTGTAGCGTGTAGCGTGTAGAGTGTAGTGTGTAGGGTGTAGCGTGTAGAGTGTAGTGTGTGGCGTGCAGGGCGTAGGGTGTAGCGTGTAGGGTGTAGGGTGTAGAGTGTAGGGTGTAGCATGTAGGGTGTAGGGTGTAGGGTGTAGCGTGTAGGGTGTAGAGTGTAGCGTGTAGGGTGTACGGTGTAGAGTGTAGGGTATAAGCTGTAGCGTTTAGCGTGTAGAGTGTAGCGTGTAGCGTGTAGCGTGTAGCGTGTAGGGTGTAGAGTGTAGGGTGTAGAGTGTAGCGTGTAGCGTGTAGCGTGTAGGGTGTAGGGTGTAGCGTGTAGGGTGTAGCATGTAGCGTGTAGCGTGTAGCATGTAGAGTAGGGTGTAGGGTGTAGGGTGTAGAGTGTAGTGTGTAGAGTGTAGAGTGTAGCGTGTAGAGTGTAAAGTGTAGCGTGTAGGGTGTAGCGTGTAGTGTGTAGCGTGTAGCGCGTAGCGTGTAGAGTGTAGGGTATAGAGTGTAGCGTGTAGAGAGTAGGGAGCAGAGTGTAGAGTGTAGCGTGCAGGGTGTAGGGTGTACAGTGTAGCGTGTAGCGTGTAGCGTGTAGAGTGTAGTGTGTAGGGTGTAGCGTGTAGAGTGTAGTGTGTGGCGTGCAGGGCGTAGGGTGTAGCGTGTAGGGTGTAGGGTGCAGAGTGTAGAGTGTAGCGTGCAGGGTGTAGGGTGTACAGTGTAGGGTGTAGGGTGTAGCGTGTAGCGTGTAGAGTGTAGGGAGTAGGGTGTAGGGTGTAGCGTGTAGGGTGTAGATTGTAGCGTGTAGCGTGTAGGGTGTAGCGTGTAGCGTGTAGGGTGTAGCGTGTATCATGTACCGTGTAGCGTGTAGCATGTAGAGTAGGGTGTAGGGTGTAGAGTGTAGCATGTAGGGTGTAGGGTGTAGAGTGTAGGGTGTAGCATGTAGGGTGTAGGGTGTAGGGTGTAGCGTGCAGGGTGTAGAGTGTAGCGTGTAGGGTGTACGGTGTAGAGTGTAGGGTATAAGCTGTAGCGTTTAGCGTGTAGAGTGTAGCGTGTAGCGTGTAGCGTGTAGGGTGTAGAGTGTAGGGTGTAGAGTGTAGCGTGTAGCGTGTAGCGTGTAGGGTGTAGGGTGAAGCGTGTAGGGTGTAGCATGTAGCGTGTAGCGTGTAGCATGTAGAGTAGGGTGTAGGGTGTAGGGTGTAGAGTGTAGTGTGTAGAGTGTGGAGTGTAGCGTGTAGAGTGTAAAGTGTAGCGTGTAGGGTGTAGTGTGTAGTGTGTAGCGTGTAGCGCGTAGCGTGTAGAGTGTAGGGTATAGAGTGTAGCGTGTAGAGAGTAGGGAGCAGAGTGTAGAGTGTAGCATGTAGGGTGTAGGGTGTACAGTGTAGGGTGTAGGGTGTAGCGTGTAGCGTGTAGAGTGTAGGGAGTAGGGTGTAGGGTGTAGCGTGTAGGGTGTGGAGTGTAGCGTGTAGCGTGTAGGGTGTAGCGTGTAGCGTGTAGGGTGTAGCGTGTATCATGTACCGTGTAGCGTGTAGCATGTAGAGTAGGGTGTAGGGTGTAGAGTGTAGCGTGTAGCGTGTAGTGTGTAGCGTGTAGAGTGTAAAGTGTAGCGTGTAGTGTGTAGTGTGTAGCGTGTAGCGCGTAGCGTGTAGAGTGTAGGGTATAGAGTGTAGCGTGTAGAGAGTAGGGAGTAGAGTGTAGAGTGTAGCATGTAGGGTGTAGAGTGTAGCGAGTAGCGTGTAGTGTGTAGGGTGTAGGGTGTAGAGTGTAGGGTGTAGCGTGTAGGGTGTAGAGTGTAGCGTGTAGGGTGTAGCGTGTAGCGTGCAGGGTGTAGAGTGTAGGGTGTAGCGTGTAGAGTGTAGCGTGTAGCGTGTAGGGTGTAGGGTGTACAGTGTAGGGTGTAGGGTGTAGCGTGTAGAGTTTAGTGTGTGGCGTGCAGGGCATAGGGTGTAGCGTGTAGGGTGTAGAGTGTAGGGTGTAGCATGTAGGGTGTAGGGTGTAGGGTGTAGCGTGTAGGGTGTAGAGTGTAGCATGTAGGGTGTACGGTGTAGAGTGTAGGGTATAAGCTGTAGCGTTTAGCGTGTAGAGTGTAGCGTGTAGCGTGTAGGGTGTAGCGTGTAGGGTGTAGAGTGTAGGGTGCAGCGTGTAGGGTGTATCGTGTAGCGTGTAGCGTGTAGGGTGTAGGGTGTAGAGTGTAGGGTGTAGCGTGTAGGGTGTAGCGTGTAGCGTGTAGCGTGTAGGGTGTAGGGTGTAGAGTGTAGGATGTAGCGTGTAGGGTGTAGCGTGTATCGTGTAGCGTGTAGAGTGTAGCATCTAGCGTGTAGCGTATAGTGTGTAGCGTGTAGCGTGTAGATTGTAGCGTGTAGGGTGTAGGGTGTAGGGTGTAGCGTGTAGCGTGTAGGGTGTAGGGTGTAGGGTGTAGCGTGTAGCGTGTAGCGTGTAGAGTGTAGCATGTAGGGTGTAGCAAGTAGCGTGTACCGTGTAGGGTGTAGCGTGTAGCGTGTAGCGTGTAGAGTGTAGCATGTAGGGTGTAGCAAGTAGCGTGTATTGTGTAGGGTGTAGAGTGTAGCGTGTAGCGTGTAGGGTGTCAATTTTTCCTCTGATGAAGACGCTTGAGTAGCGTCGATACGCGTGGGGTTCAGGGCTTCCTTTGTTTTTTTCCCGAGGGACAGGACTTGGGTAACTTATCTTTACAACTGCTATGGAATTACACCTATTTACTTCATGCATGGCCTGGCATTTTTCCAAGCCTTAGGACAATGGATCCTGATTCTTTGTATTTCCACAAGGCGTCTGTATGCATACATTTATCCAAATAACTAGGATTTTGTAGTACTGCAGCATACCTATTTCCCTGATTACCTTTCTATAGGGGTCTGCTTTCATTTGCTTACCAACTGTGCGCACGCATGCTGTGTTGAACAAAATAGGATCCATGATGTATTTCTTCCAGATACTAGGCTGGAGTATATGTTTCCTGTCATAGTACTCAGGGGGTCACAGTTGGCAGTAAACAATAGGCTTCTTATATGTAGATTTGACTAAGATTGGTGTACCCGCATACCTAGCAATTTTTTCTCTCTGGTTATTTCTCCTGTCTCACATATGCTGTAAAGTATTAGCTTCCTTCATTCCCTCGGGTAAAATTACTTATGGCCTATTCAGCCATACTAGTGTTTTAAATGTTTTTAAATGTATGTTTTGCCTGGTTCTGTTTGTGGATTACTATTTTTGTACAACAAAATTGACTATTTAACGTGGATCCCATTGGTTTGCATATCCTTTTCTTTTTGTGTTTAGTGTGTAGTGTGTAGCTTAACCCTACACGCTACACGCTACACGCTACACTCTACACCCTACACGCTACACCCTACACTCTACACCGTACACTCTACACGCTACACGCTACTCTACACCCTACACCCTAAACGCTACACGCTACACTCTACACCCTACACGCTACACTCTACACTCTACACGCTACACGCTACACTCTACACCCTACACTCTACACGCTACACGCTACACGCTACACCCTACACTCTACACGCTACACGCTACACTCTACACGCTACACGCTACATGCTACACTCTACACTCTACACCCTACACCCTACACGCTACACGCTATACTCTACACCCTACACTCTACACGCTACACGCTACACTCTACACTCTACACGCTACACGCTACACTCTACACCCTACACGCAACACGCTACACTCTATACCCTACACGCTACACTCTGCACGCTACACGCTACACCGTACACGCTATATTCTGCACGCTACACGCTACACTCTACACCATACACGCTACACCCTACACTCTACACCCTACACCCTACACGCTATACCCTACACCCTACACGCTACATGCTACACCCTACACGCTACACTCTACACCCTACACTCTACACGCTACACACTACACGCTACACGCTACACCCTACACGCTACACGCTACACCCTACACGCTACACGTTACACTCTACACCCTACACCCTACACGCTACACGCTACACCCTACACGCTACACGTTACACTCTACACCCTACACGCTACACTCTACACCCTGCACCCTACACGCTACAATCTACACCCTACACCCTACACGCTACACGCTACACTCTACACCCTACACGCTACACCCTACACTCTACACCGTACACTACACGCTACACGCTACACTCTACACCCTACACCCTACACGCTACGCGCTACACTCTACACCCTACACGCTACACTCTAAACTCTACATGCTACACGCTACACCCTACACCCTACACGCTACACGCTACACTCTACAACCTACACGCTACACGCTACACTCCACACGCAACACGCTACACTCTACACCCTACACTCTACACGCTACACGCTACACTCTACACCCTACACTCTACACGCTACACGCTACACTGTACACCCTACATGCAACACGCTACACTCTACACCCTACATGCTACACTCTACACGCTACACGCTACATGCTACACTCTACACTCTACACCATACACCCTACACGCTACACACTATACTCTACACCCTACACGCTACACTCTACACGCTACACGCTACACGCTACACTCTACACGCTACACTCTACACCCTACATGCAACACGCTACACTCTACACCCTACACCCTACACGCTACACGCTACACCCTACACGCTACACGTTACACTCTACACCCTACACCCTACACACTACACCCTACACGCTACACGTTACACTCTACACCCTACACGCTACACTCTACACCCTGCTCCCTACACGCTACACGCTACACCCTACACGCTACACGCTACACCCTACACACTACACGTTACACTCTACACCCTACACTCTACACCCTACACTCTACACGCTACACTCTACACCCTACACTCTGCACTCTACACCCTACACCCTACACTCTACACTCTACACCCTACACCCTACACGCTACACACTACACGCTACACGCTACACCATACACGCTACACGCTACACCCTACACGCTACATGTTACACTCTACACCCTGCACCCTACACGCTACACGCTACACCCTACACGCTACACGCTACACCCTACACACTACACGTTACACTCTACACCCTACACTCTACACCCTACACTCTACACGCTACACTCTACACCCTACACTCTGCACTCTACACCCTACACCCTACACACTACACGCTACACTCTACACCCTACACGCTACACGCTACACCCTACACCCTACACCCTACACGCTACAATCTACACACTACACGCTACACCCTATACGCTAGACGCTACACTCTACACGCTACACGATACACGCTACACCCTACACGCTACACCCTACACTCTACACCCTACACCCTACACGCTACACGCTACACCCTACACGCTACACCCTACACTCTACACCCTACACCCTACACGCTACATGCTACACCCTACACGCTACACGTTACACTCTACACCCTACACCCTACACTTTACACCCTACACCCTACACGCTACACGCTACACACTACATGCTACACCCTACACCCTACACCCTACACGCTACACGCTACACCCTACACCCTACACTGTACACCCTACACCCTACACGCTACACTACACTCTGCTCCCTACTCTCTACACGCTACACTCTATACCCTACACTCTACACGCTACGCGCTACACGCTACACACTACACGCTACACCCTACACGCTACACTTTACACTCTACACGCTACAATCCACATTCTACACACTACACTCTACACCCTACACCCTACACCCTACTCTACATGCTACACGCTACACGCTACATGCTACACCCTACACGCTTCACCCTACACCCTACACGCTACACGCTACACGCTACACTCTACACCCTACACTCTACACCCTACACGCTACACGCTACACGCTACACTCTACACGCTAAACGCTACAGCTTATACCCTACACTCTACACCGTACACCCTACACGCTACACTCTACACCCTACACGCTACACCCTACACCCTACATGCTACACCCTACACTCTACACCCTACACCCTACACGCTACACTCTACACCCTACACCCTACTCTACATGCTACACGCTACACGGTACATGATACACGCTACACCCTACACGCTACACCCTACACGCTACACACTACACGCTACACTCTACACCCTACACGCTACACCCTACACCCTACTCCCTACACTCTACACGCTACACGCTACACCCTACACCCTACACTGTACACCCTACACCCTGCACGCTACACTCTACACTCTGCTCCCTACTCTCTACACGCTACACTCTATACCCTACACTCTACACGCTACGCGCTACACGCTACACACTACACGCTACACCCTACACGCTACACTTTACACTCTACACGCTACACTCTACACTCTACACACTACACTCTACACCCTACACCCTACTCTACATGCTACACGCTACACGCTACATGCTACACCCTACACGCTACACCCTACACCCTACACCCTACACGCTACACGCTACACTCTACACCCTACACGCTACACCCTACACTCTAATCCCTACACGCTACACCCTACACTCTACACCCTACACGCTATACGCTACACTCTACACCCTGCACGCTACACGCTACACCCTACACGCTACACTCTACACCCTACACGCTACACCCTACACTCTACACCCTACACGCTACACGCTACACTCTACACCCTACACGCTACACCCTACACTCCACAACCTACACCCTACATGCTACACGCTACACCCTACATGCTACAAATTACACTCTAAACCCTACACTCTACATCCTACACCCTGCACTCTACACCCTACACGCTACACTCTACACTCTACACCCTACACCCTACATGCTACACGCTACACGCTACACTCTACACCCTACACGCTACACGCTACACCCTACAAGCTAAACGCTACAAACTACACGCTACATATTACACTCTACACCCTAGCGTGTAGCGTGTAGGGTGTAGAGTGTAGCGTGTAGCATGTAGCGTGTAGGGTGTATGGTGTAGAGTGTAGCATGTAGCGTGTAGGGTGTAGAGTGTAGCGTGTAGGGTGTAGAGTGTAGCATGTAGCGTGTAGGGTGTAGAGTGTAGAGTGTAGCATGTAGCATGTAGATTGTAGGGTGTACCGTGTAGGGTGTAGAGTGTAGCATGTAGGGTGTAGGGTGTAGAGTGAAGGGTGTAGCGTGTAGAGTGTAGCGTGTAGCGTGTACGGTGTAGGGTGTAGAGTGTAGGGTGTAGCGTGTAGCGTGTAGCTTGTAGGGTGTAGAGTGTAGCGTGTAGCGTGTAGGCTGTAGCGTGTAGGGTGTAGCATGTATCGTGTAGGGTGTAGAGTGTAGCATGTAGCGTGTAGAGTGTAGGGTGTAGCGTGTAGCGTGTGTAGGGTGTAGGGTGTAGAGTGTAGCGTGTAGCGTGTAGGGTGTAGAGTGTAGGGTGTAGGGTGTAGAGTGTAGCGTATAGCGTGTAGGGTGTAGGATGTAGAGTGTAGCGTGTAGGGTGTAGAGTGTAGCGTGTAGAGTGTAGCATGTAGCGTGTAGGGTGTAGAGTGTAGAGTGTAGCGTGTAGAGTGAAGCATGTAGGGTGTAGGGTGTCGGGTATAGCGTGTAGGGTGTAGGGTGTAGAGTGTAGGGTGTAGCGTGTATGGTGTAGAGTGTAGCGTGTAGCGTGTAGAGTGTAGCGTGTAGGGTGTAGGGTGTAGCGTGTAGCATGCAGAGTGTAGCGTGTAGGGTGTAGAGTGTAGCGTGTTGCGTGTAGGGTGTAGAGTGTAGCGTGTAGCGTGTAGAGTGTAGAGTGTAGCGTGTAGCGTGTAGAGTGTAGCGAGTAGCGTGTAGGGTGTAGAGTGTAGGGTGTAGCGTGTAGGGTGAAGAGTGTAGCGTGTAGGGGGTAGGGTGTAGGGTGTAGAGTGTAGCGTGTAGGGTGTAGCGTGTAGCATGTAGCGTGTAGCGTGTAGCATGTAGAGTGTAGCGTGTAGGGTGTAGAGTGTAGCGTGTAGGGTGTAGCGTGTAGCGTGTAGCGTGCAGTGTGTAGAGTGTAGCGTATAGCGTGTAGGGTGTAGAGTGTAGGGTGTAGCATGTAGCGTGTAGAGTGTAGCGTGTAGAGTGTAGTGTGTAGGGTGTAGCGTGTAGAGTGTAGTGTGTGGCGTGCAGGGCGTAGGGTGTAGCGTGTAGGGTGTAGGGTGTAGAGTGTAGGGTGTAGCATGTAGGGTGTAGGGTGTAGGGTGTAGCGTGTAGGGTGTAGAGTGTAGCGTGTAGGGTGTACGGTGTAGAGTGTAGGGTATAAGCTGTAGCGTTTAGCGTGTAGAGTGTAGCGTGTAGCGTGTAGCGTGTAGGGTGTAGAGTGTAGGGTGTAGAGTGTAGCGTGTAGCGTGTAGCGTGTAGCGTGTAGGGTGTAGGGTGTAGCGTGTAGGGTGTAGCATGTAGCGTGTAGCGTGTAGCATGTAGAGTAGGGTGTAGGGTGTAGGGTGTAGAGTGTAGTGTGTAGAGTGTAGAGTGTAGCGTGTAGAGTGTAAAGAGTAGCGTGTAGGGTGTAGCGTGTAGTGTGTAGCGTGTAGCGCGTAGCGTGTAGAGTGTAGGGTATAGAGTGTAGCGTGTAGAGAGTAGGGAGCAGAGTGTAGAGTGTAGCGTGCAGGGTGTAGGGTGTACAGTGTAGGGTGTAGGGTGTAGCGTGTAGCGTGTAGAGTGTAGGGAGTAGGGTGTAGGGTGTAGCGTGTAGGGTGTAGATTGTAGCGTGTAGCGTGTAGTGTGTAGGGTGTAGCGTGTAGCGTGTAGGGTGTAGCGTGTATCATGTACCGTGTAGCGTGTAGCATGTAGAGTAGGGTGTAGGGTGTAGAGTGTAGCATGTAGGGTGTAGGGTGTAGAGTGTAGGGTGTAGCATGTAGGGTGTAGGGTGTAGGGTGTAGCGTGCAGGGTGTAGAGTGTAGCGTGTAGGGTGTACGGTGTAGAGTGTAGGGTATAAGCTGTAGCGTTTAGCGTGCAGAGTGTAGCGTGTAGCGTGTAGCGTGTAGGGTGTAGAGTGTAGGGTGTAGAGTGTAGCGTGTAGCGTGTAGCGTGTAGGGTGTAGGGTGAAGCGTGTAGGGTGTAGCATGTAGCGTGTAGCGTGTAGCATGTAGAGTAGGGTGTAGGGTGTAGGGTGTAGAGTGTAGTGTGTAGAGTGTGGAGTGTAGCGTGTAGAGTGTAAAGTGTAGCGTGTAGGGTGTAGCGTGTAGTGTGTAGCGTGTAGCGCGTAGCGTGTAGAGTGTAGGGTATAGAGTGTAGCGTGTAGAGAGTAGGGAGCAGAGTGTAGAGTGTAGCGTGCAGAGTGTAGGGTGTACAGTGTAGGGTGTAGGGTGTAGCGTGTAGCATGTAGAGTGTAGGGAGTAGGGTGTAGGGTGTAGCGTGTAGGGTGTAGAGTGTAGCGTGTAGCGTGTAGGGTGTAGCGTGTAGCGTGTAGGGTGTAGCGTGTATCATGTACTGTGTAGCGTGTAGCATGTAGAGTAGGGTGTAGGGTGTAGAGTGTAGCGTGTAGGGTGTAGGGTGTAGAGTGTAGGGTGTAGCATGTAGGGTGTAGGGTGTAGGGTGTAGCGTGTAGGGTGTAGAGTGTAGCGTGTAGGGTGTACGGTGTAGAGTGTAGGGTATAAGCTGTAGCGTTTAGCGTGTAGAGTGTAGCGTGTAGCGTGTAGGGTGTAGAGTGTAGGGTGTAGAGTGTAGCGTGTAGCGTGTAGCGTGTAGGGTGTAGGGTGAAGCGTGTAGGGTGTAGCATGTAGCGTGTAGCGTGTAGCATGTAGAGTAGGGTGTAGGGTGTAGGGTGTGGAGTGTAGCGTGTAGAGTGTAAAGTGTAGCGTGTAGGGTGTAGCGTGTAGTGTGTAGCGTGTAGCGCGTAGCGTGTAGAGTGTAGGGTATAGAGTGTAGCGTGTAGAGGGTAGGGAGCAGAGTGTAGAGTGTAGCGTGTAGGGTGTAGGGTGTACAGTGTAGGGTGTAGGGTGTAGCGTGTAGCGTGTAGAGTGTAGGGAGAAGGGTGTAGGGTGTAGCGTGTAGGGTGTGGAGTGTAGCGTGTAGCGTGTAGGGTGTAGCGTGTAGCGAGTAGGGTGTAGCGTGTATCATGTACCGTGTAGCGTGTAGCATGTAGAGTAGGGTGTAGGGTGTAGAGTGTAGCGTGTAGCGTGTAGTGTGTAGCGTGTAGAGTGTAAAGTGTAGCGTGTAGTGTGTAGTGTGTAGCGTGTAGCGCGTAGCGTGTAGAGTGTAGGGTATAGAGTGTAGCGTGTAGAGAGTAGGGAGTAGAGTGTAGAGTGTAGCGTGTAGGGTGTAGAGTGTAGCGAGTAGCGTGTAGTGTGTAGGGTGTAGGATGTAGAGTGTAGGGTGTAGCGTGTAGGGTGTAGCGTGTAGCGTGCAGGTGTAGAGTGTAGCGTATAGCGTGTAGGGTGTAGGGTGTAGAGTGTAGCGTGTAGCGTGTAGGGTGTAGGGTGTACAGTGTAGGGTGTAGGGTGTAGCGTGTAGAGTGTAGTGTGTGGCGTGCAGGGCGTAGGGTGTAGCGTGTAGGGTGTAGGGTGTAGAGTGTAGGGTGTAGCATGTAGGGTGTAGGGTGTAGGGTGTAGCGTGTAGGGTGTAGAGTGTAGCATGTAGGGTGTACGGTGTAGAGTGTAGGGTATAAGCTGTAGCGTTTAGCGTGTAGAGTGTAGCGTGTAGCGTGTAGGGTGTAGGTTGTAGAGTGTAGCGTGTAGGGTGTAGAGTGTAGAGTGTAGAGAGTAGGGTGTAGGGTGTAGAGTGTAGGGTGTAGGGTGTAGAGTGTAACGTGTAGCGTGTAGGGTGTAGCGTGTAGCGTGTAGCGTGTAGAGTGTAGCATGTAGGGTGTAGCAAGTAGCGTGTATTGTGTAGGGTGTAGAGTGTAGCATGTAGCGTGTAGAGTGTAGGGTGTAGCGTGTAGGGTGTAGAGTGTAGCGTGTAGAGTGTAGAGTGTAGCATGTAGCGTGTAGGGTGTCACTTTTTCCTCTGATGAAGACGCTTGAGTAGCGTCGATACGCGTGGGGTAAAGGGCTTCCTTTGTTTTTTTCCCGAGGGACAGGACTTGGGTAACTTATCTTTACAACTGCTATGGAATTACACCTATTTACTTCATGCATGGCCTGGCATTTTTCCAAGCCTTAGGACAATGGATCCTGATTCTTTGTATTTCCACAAGGCGTCTGTATGCATACATTTATCCAAATAACTAGGATTTTGTAGTACTGCAGCATACCTATTTCCCTGATTACCTTTCTATAGGGGTCTGCTTTCATTTGCTTACCAACTGTGCGCACGCATGCTGTGTTGAACAAAACAGGATCCATGATGTATTTCTTCCAGATACTAGGCTGGAGTATATGTTTCCTGTCATAGTACTCAGGGGGTCACAGTTGGCAGTAAACAATAGGCTTCTTATATGTAGATTTGACTAAGATTGGTATACCCGCATACCTAGCAATTTTTTCTCTCTGGTTATTTCTCCTGTCTCACATATGCTGTAAAGTATTAGCTTCCTTCATTCCCTCGGGTAAAATTACTTATGGCCTATTCAGCCATACTAGTGTTTTAAATGTTTTTAAATGTATGTTTTGCCTGGTTCTGTTTGTGGATTACTATTTTTGTACAATAAAATTGACTATTTAACGTGGATCCCATTGGTTTGCATATCCTTTTCTTTTTGTGTTTAGTGTGTAGTGTGTAGCTTAACCCTACACGCTACACGCTACACGCTACACTCTACACCCTACACGCTACACCCTACACTCTACACCGTACACTCTACACGCTACACGCTACACTCTACACCCTACACCCTAAACGCTACACGCTACACTCTACACCCTACACGCTACACTCTACACCCTACACTCTACACGCTACACGCTACACGCTACACCCTACACTCTACACGCTACACGCTACACTCTACACGCTACACGCTACATGCTACACTCTACACTCTACACCCTACACCCTACACGCTACACGCTATACTCTACACCCTACACTCTACACGCTACACGCTACACTCTACACTCTACACGCTACACGCTACACTCTACACCCTACACGCAACACGCTACACTCTATACCCTACACGCTACACTCTGCACGCTACACCCTACACGCTATACTCTGCACGCTACACGCTACACTCTACACCATACACGCTACACCCTACACGCTATACCCGACACCCTACACCCTACATGCTTCACCCTAAACGCTACACTCTACACTCTACACCCTACACCCTACACGCTACATGCTACACCCTACACGCTACACTCTACACCCTACACTCTACACGCTACACACTACACGCTACACGCTACACCCTACACGCTACACGCTACACCCTACACGCTACACGTTACACTCTACACCCTACACCCTACACGCTACACGCTACACCCCACACGCTACACGTTACACTACACCCTACACGCTACACTCTACACCCTGCACCCTACATGCTACAATCTACACCCTACACCCTACACGCTACACGCTACACGCTACACCCTACACGCTACACGCTACACCCTACACGCTACACGTTACACTCTACACCCTACACCCTACACGCTACACGCTACACCCCACACGCTACACGTTACACTACACCCTACACGCTACACTCTACACCCTGCACCCTACACGCTACAATCTACACCCTACACCCTACACGCTACACGCTACACGCTACACTCTACACCCTACACGCTACGCGCTACACTCTACACCCTACACGCTACACTCTAAACTCTACATGCTACACGCTACACTCTACACTCTACACGCTACACGCTACACCCTACACCCTACACGCTACACGCTACACTCTACAACCTACACGCTACACGCTACACTCCACACGCAACACGCTACACTCTACACCCTACACTCTACACGCTACACGCTACACTCTACACCCTACACTCTACACGCTACACGCTACACTGTACACCCTACATGCAACACCCTACACTCTACACCCTACACGCTACACTCTACACGCTACACGCTACATGCTACACTCTACACTCTACACCATACACCCTACACGCTACACACTATACTCTACACCCTACACGCTACACTCTACACGCTACACGCTACACGCTACACTCTACACGCTACACTCTACACCCTACATGCAACACGCTACACTCTACACCCTACACCCTACACGCTACACGCTACACCCTACACGCTACACGTTACACTCTACACCCTACACCCTACACACTACACCCTACACGCTACACGTTACACTCTACACCCTACACGCTACACTCTACACCCTGCTCCCTACACGCTACACGCTACACCCTACACGCTACACGCTACACCCTACACACTACACGTTACACTCTACACCCTACACTCTACACCCTACACTCTACACGCTACACTCTACACCCTACACTCTGCACTCTACACCCTACACCCTACACTCTACACTCTACACCCTACACCCTACACGCTACACACTACACGCTACACGCTACACCATACACGCTACACGCTACACCCTACACGCTACATGTTACACTCTACACCCTGCACCCTACACGCTACACGCTACACCCTACACGCTACACGCTACACCCTACACACTACACGTTACACTCTACACCCTACACTCTACACCCTACACTATACACGCTACACTCTACACCCTACACTCTGCACTCTACACCCTACACCCTACACACTACACGCTACACTCTACACCCTACACGCTACACGCTACACCCTACACCCTACACCCTACACGCTACAATCTACACGCTACACGCTACACCCTATACGCTAGACGCTACACTCTACACGCTACACGATACACGCTACACCCTACACGCTACACCCTACACTCTACACCCTACACCCTACACGCTACACGCTACACCCTACACGCTACACCCTACACTCTACACCCTACACCCTACACGCTACATGCTACACCCTACACGCTACACGTTACACTCTACACCCTACACCCTACACTTTACACCCTACACCCTGCACGCTACACGCTACACACTACATGCTACACCCTACACCCTACACCCTACACGCTACACGCTACACCCTACACCCTACACTGTACACCCTACACCCTACACGCTACACTACACTCTGCTCCCTACTCTCTACACGCTACACTCTATACCCTACACTCTACACGCTACGCGCTACACGCTACACACTACACGCTACACCCTACACGCTACACTTTACACTCTACACGCTACAATCCACATTCTACACACTACACTCTACACCCTACACCCTACACCCTACTCTACATGCTACACGCTACACGCTACATGCTACACCCTACACGCTTCACCCTACACCCTACACGCTACACGCTACACGCTACACTCTACACCCTACACTCTACACCCTACACGCTACACGCTACACGCTACACTCTACACGCTAAACGCTACAGCTTATACCCTACACTCTACACCGTACACCCTACACCCTACACTCTACACCCTACACCCTACACGCTACACTCTACACCCTACACCCTACTCTACATGCTACACGCTACACGGTACATGATACACGCTACACCCTACACGCTACACCCTACACGCTACACACTACACGCTACACTCTACACCCTACACGCTACACCCTACACCCTACTCCCTACACTCTACACGCTACACGCTACACCCTACACCCTACACTGTACACCCTACACCCTGCACGCTACACTCTACACTCTGCTCCCTACTCTCTACACGCTACACTCTATACCCTACACTCTACACGCTACGCGCTACACGCTACACACTACACGCTACACCCTACACACTACACGTTACACTCTACACCCTACACTCTACACCCTACACTATACACGCTACACTCTACACCCTACACTCTGCACTCTACACCCTACACCCTACACACTACACGCTACACTCTACACCCTACACGCTACACGCTACACCCTACACCCTACACCCTACACGCTACAATCTACACGCTACACGCTACACCCTATACGCTAGACGCTACACTCTACACGCTACACGATACACGCTACACCCTACACGCTACACCCTACACTCTACACCCTACACCCTACACGCTACACGCTACACCCTACACGCTACACCCTACACTCTACACCCTACACCCTACACGCTACATGCTACACCCTACACGCTACACGTTACACTCTACACCCTACACTTTACACCCTACACCCTGCACGCTACACGCTACACACTACATGCTACACCCTACACCCTACACCCTACACGCTACACGCTACACGCTACACCCTACACCCTACACTGTACACCCTACACCCTGCACGCTACACTCTACACTCTGCTCCCTACTCTCTACACGCTACACTCTATACCCTACACTCTACACGCTACGCGCTACACGCTACACACTACACGCTACACCCTACACGCTACACTTTACACTCTACACGCTACACTCTACACTCTACACACTACACTCTACACCCTACACCCTACTCTACATGCTACACGCTACACGCTACATGCTACACCCTACACGCTACACCCTACACCCTACACCCTACACGCTACACGCTACACTCTACACCCTACACGCTACACCCTACACTCTACACCCTACACGCTACACCCTACACTCTACACCCTACACGCTATACGCTACACTCTACACCCTGCACGCTACACGCTACACCCTACACGCTACACTCTACACCCTACACGCTACACCCTACACTCTACACCCTACACGCTACACGCTACACTCTACACCCTACACGCTACACCCTACACTCCACAACCTACACCCTACATGCTACACGCTACACCCTACACGCTACAAATTACACTCTAAACCCTACACTCTACATCCTACACCCTGCACTCTACACCCTACACGCTACACTCTACACCCTACACCCTACATGCTACACGCTACACGCTACACTCTACACCCTACACGCTACACGCTACACCCTACAAGCTAAACGCTACAAACTACACGCTACATATTACACTCTACACCCTAGCGTGTAGCGTGTAGGGTGTAGAGTGTAGCGTGTAGCATGTAGCGTGTAGGGTGTATGGTGTAGAGTGTAGCATGTAGCGTGTAGGGTGTAGAGTGTAGCGTGTAGGGTGTAGAGTGTAGCATGTAGCGTGTAGGGTGTAGAGTGTAGAGTGTAGCATGTAGCATGTAGATTGTAGGGTGTACCGTGTAGGGTGTAGAGTGTAGCATGTAGGGTGTAGGGTGTAGAGTGAAGGGTGTAGCGTGTAGAGTGTAGCGTGTAGCGTGTACGGTGTAGGGTGTAGAGTGTAGGGTGTAGCGTGTAGCGTGTAGCTTGTAGGGTGTAGAGTGTAGCGTGTAGCGTGTAGGCTGTAGCGTGTAGGGTGTAGCATGTATCGTGTAGGGTGTAGAGTGTAGCATGTAGCGTGTAGAGTGTAGGGTGTAGCGTGTAGCGTGTGTAGGGTGTAGGGTGTAGAGTGTAGCGTGTAGCGTGTAGGGTGTAGGGTGTAGAGTGTAGGGTGTAGGGTGTAGAGTGTAGCGTATAGCGTGTAGGGTGTAGGATGTAGAGTGTAGCGTGTAGGGTGTAGAGTGTAGCGTGTAGAGTGTAGCATGTAGCGTGTAGGGTGTAGAGTGTAGAGTGTAGCGTGTAGAGTGAAGCATGTAGGGTGTAGGGTGTCGGGTATAGCGTGTAGGGTGTAGGGTGTAGAGTGTAGGGTGTAGCGTGTATGGTGTAGAGTGTAGCGTGTAGCGTGTAGAGTGTAGCGTGTAGGGTGTAGGGTGTAGCGTGTAGCATGCAGAGTGTAGCGTGTAGGGTGTAGAGTGTAGCGTGTTGCGTGTAGGGTGTAGAGTGTAGCGTGTAGCGTGTAGAGTGTAGAGTGTAGCGTGTAGCGTGTAGAGTGTAGCGAGTAGCGTGTAGGGTGTAGAGTGTAGGGTGTAGCGTGTAGGGTGAAGAGTGTAGCGTGTAGGGGATAGGGTGTAGGGTGTAGAGTGTAGCGTGTAGGGTGTAGCGTGTAGCATGTAGCGTGTAGCGTGTAGCATGTAGAGTGTAGCGTGTAGGGTGTAGAGTGTAGCGTGTAGGGTGTAGCGTGTAGCGTGCAGTGTGTAGAGTGTAGCGTATAGCGTGTAGGGTGTAGAGTGTAGGGTGTAGCATGTAGCGTGTAGAGTGTAGCGTGTAGAGTGTAGTGTGTAGGGTGTAGCGTGTAGAGTGTAGTGTGTGGCGTGCAGGGCGTAGGGTGTAGCGTGTAGGGTGTAGGGTGTAGAGTGTAGGGTGTAGCATGTAGGGTGTAGGGTGTAGGGTGTAGCGTGTAGGGTGTAGAGTGTAGCGTGTAAGGTGTACGGTGTAGAGTGTAGGGTATAAGCTGTAGCGTTTAGCGTGTAGAGTGTAGCGTGTAGCGTGTAGGGTGTAGAGTGTAGGGTGTAGAGTTTAGCGTGTAGCGTGTAGCGTGTAGCGTGTAGGGTGTAGGGTGTAGCGTGTAGGGTGTAGCATGTAGCGTGTAGCGTGTAGCATGTAGAGTAGGGTGTAGGGTGTAGGGTGTAGAGTGTAGTGTGTAGAGTGTAGAGTGTAGCGTGTAGAGTGTAAAGTGTAGCGTGTAGGGTGTAGCGTGTAGTGTGTAGCGTGTAGCGCGTAGCGTGTAGAGTGTAGGGTATAGAGTGTAGCGTGTAGAGAGTAGGGAGCAGAGTGTAGAGTGTAGCGTGCAGGGTGTAGGGTGTACAGTGTAGGGTGTAGGGTGTAGCGTGTAGCGTGTAGAGTGTAGGGAGTAGGGTGTAGGGTGTAGCGTGTAGGGTGTAGATTGTAGCGTGTAGCGTGTATCATGTACCGTGTAGCGTGTAGCATGTAGAGTAGGGTGTAGGGTGTAGAGTGTAGCATGTAGGGTGTAGGGTGTAGAGTGTAGGGTGTAGCATGTAGGGTGTAGGGTGTAGGGTGTAGCGTGCAGGGTGTAGAGTGTAGCGTGTAGGGTGTACGGTGTAGAGTGTAGGGTATAAGCTGTAGCGTTTAGCGTGTAGAGTGTAGCGTGTAGCGTGTAGCGTGTAGGGTGTAGAGTGTAGGGTGTAGAGTGTAGCGTGTAGCGTGTAGCGTGTAGGGTGTAGGGTGAAGCGTGTAGGGTGTAGCATGTAGCGTGTAGCGTGTAGCATGTAGAGTAGGGTGTAGGGTGTAGGGTGTAGAGTGTAGTGTGTAGAGTGTGGAGTGTAGCGTGTAGAGTGTAAAGTGTAGCGTGTAGGGTGTAGCGTGTAGTGTGTAGCGTGTAGCGCGTAGCGTGTAGAGTGTAGGGTATAGAGTGTAGCGTGTAGAGAGTAGGGAGCAGAGTGTAGAGTGTAGCGTGCAGAGTGTAGGGTGTACAGTGTAGGGTGTAGGGTGTAGCGTGTAGCATGTAGAGTGTAGGGAGTAGGGTGTAGGGTGTAGCGTGTAGGGTGTAGAGTGTAGCGTGTAGCGTGTAGGGTGTAGCGTGTAGCGTGTAGGGTGTAGCGTGTATCATGTACTGTGTAGCGTGTAGCATGTAGAGTAGGGTGTAGGGTGTAGAGTGTAGCGTGTAGGGTGTAGGGTGTAGAGTGTAGGGTGTAGCATGTAGGGTGTAGGGTGTAGCGTGTAGGGTGTAGAGTGTAGCGTGTAGGGTGTACGGTGTAGAGTGTAGGGTATAAGCTGTAGCGTTTAGCGTGTAGAGTGTAGCGTGTAGCGTGTAGGGTGTAGAGTGTAGGGTGTAGAGTGTAGCGTGTAGCGTGTAGCGTGTAGGGTGTAGGGTGAAGCGTGTAGGGTGTAGCATGTAGCGTGTAGCGTGTAGCATGTAGAGTAGGGTGTAGGGTGTAGGGTGTGGAGTGTAGCGTGTAGAGTGTAAAGTGTAGCGTGTAGGGTGTAGCGTGTAGTGTGTAGCGTGTAGCGCGTAGCGTGTAGAGTGTAGGGTATAGAGTGTAGCGTGTAGAGGGTAGGGAGCAGAGTGTAGAGTGTAGCGTGTAGGGTGTAGGGTGTACAGTGTAGGGTGTAGGGTGTAGCGTGTAGCGTGTAGAGTGTAGGGAGAAGGGTGTAGGGTGTAGCGTGTAGGGTGTGGAGTGTAGCGTGTAGCGTGTAGGGTGTAGCGTGTAGCGAGTAGGGTGTAGCGTGTATCATGTACCGTGTAGCGTGTAGCATGTAGAGTAGGGTGTAGGGTGTAGAGTGTAGCGTGTAGCGTGTAGTGTGTAGCGTGTAGAGTGTAAAGTGTAGCGTGTAGTGTGTAGTGTGTAGCGTGTAGCGCGTAGCGTGTAGAGTGTAGGGTATAGAGTGTAGCGTGTAGAGAGTAGTGAGTAGAGTGTAGAGTAGCGTGTAGGGTGTAGAGTGTAGCGAGTAGCGTGTAGTGTGTAGGGTGTAGGATGTAGAGTGTAGGGTGTAGCGTGTAGGGTGTAGAGTGTAGCGTGTAGGGTGTAGCGTGTAGCGTGCAGGTGTAGAGTGTAGCGTATAGCGTGTAGGGTGTAGGGTGTAGAGTGTAGCGTGTAGCGTGTAGGGTGTAGGGTGTACAGTGTAGGGTGTAGGGTGTAGCGTGTAGAGTGTAGTGTGTGGCGTGCAGGGCGTAGGGTGTAGCGTGTAGGGTGTAGGGTGTAGAGTGTAGGGTGTAGCATGTAGGGTGTAGGGTGTAGGGTGTAGCGTGTAGGGTGTAGAGTGTAGCATGTAGGGTGTACGGTGTAGAGTGTAGGGTATAAGCTGTAGCGTTTAGCGTGTAGTGTGTAGCGTGTAGCGTGTAGGGTGTAGGTTGTAGAGTGTAGCGTGTAGGGTGTAGAGTGTAGAGTGTAGAGAGTAGGGTGTAGGGTGTAGAGTGTAGGGTGTAGGGTGTAGAGTGTAACGTGTAGCGTGTAGGGTGTAGCGTGTAGCGTGTAGCGTGTAGAGTGTAGCATGTAGGGTGTAGCAAGTAGCGTGTATTGTGTAGGGTGTAGAGTGTAGCATGTAGCGTGTAGAGTGTAGGGTGTAGCGTGTAGGGTGTAGAGTGTAGCGTGTAGAGTGTAGAGTGTAGCATGTAGCGTGTAGGGTGTCACTTTTTCCTCTGATGAAGACGCTTGAGTAGCGTCGATACGCGTGGGGTAAAGGGCTTCCTTTGTTTTTTTCCCGAGGGACAGGACTTGGGTAACTTATCTTTACAACTGCTATGGAATTACACCTATTTACTTCATGCATGGCCTGGCATTTTTCCAAGCCTTAGGACAATGGATCCTGATTCTTTGTATTTCCACAAGGCGTCTGTATGCATACATTTATCCAAATAACTAGGATTTTGTAGTACTGCAGCATACCTATTTCCCTGATTACCTTTCTATAGGGGTCTGCTTTCATTTGCTTACCAACTGTGCGCACGCATGCTGTGTTGAACAAAATAGGATCCATGATGTATTTCTTCCAGATACTAGGCTGGAGTATATGTTTCCTGTCATAGTACTCAGGGGGTCACAGTTGGCAGTAAACAATAGGTTTCTTATATGTAGATTTGACTAAGATTGGTGTACCCGCATACCTAGCAATTTTTTCTCTCTGGTTATTTCTCCTGTCTCACATATGCTGTAAAGTATTAGCTTCCTTCATTCCCTCGGGTAAAATTACTTATGGCCTATTCAGCCATACTAGTGTTTTAAATGTTTTTAAATGTATGTTTTGCCTGGTTCTGTTTGTGGATTACTATTTTTGTACAATAAAATTGACTATTTAACGTGGATCCCATTGGTTTGCATATCCTTTTCTTTTTGTGTTTAGTGTGTAGTGTGTAGCTTAACCCTACACGCTACACGCTACACGCTACACTCTACACCCTACACGCTACACCCTACACTCTACACCGTACACTCTACACGCTACACGCTACACTCTACACCCTACACCCTAAACGCTACACGCTACACTCTACACCCTACACGCTACACTCTACACTCTACACGCTACACGCTACACTCTACACCCTACACTCTACACGCTACACGCTACACGCTACACCCTACACTCTACACGCTACACGCTACACTCTACACGCTACACGCTACATGCTACACTCTACACTCTACACCCTACACCCTACACGCTACACGCTATACTCTACACCCTACACTCTACACGCTACACGCTACACTCTACACTCTACACGCTACACGCTACACTCTACACCCTACACGCAACACGCTACACTCTATACCCTACACGCTACACTCTGCACGCTACACGCTACACCCTACACGCTATACTCTGCACGCTACACGCTACACTCTACACCATACACGCTACACCCTACACGCTATACCCGACACCCTACACCCTACATGCTTCACCCTAAACGCTACACTCTACACTCTACACCCTACACCCTACACGCTACATGCTACACCCTACACGCTACACTCTACACCCTACACTCTACACGCTACACACTACACGCTACACGCTACACCCTACACGCTACACGCTACACCCTACACGCTACACGTTACACTCTACACCCTACACCCTACACGCTACACGCTACACCCCACACGCTACACGTTACACTACACCCTACACGCTACACTCTACACCCTGCACCCTACACGCTACAATCTACACCCAACACCCTACACGCTACACGCTACACGCTACACTCTACACCCTACACGCTACACCCTACACTCTACACCGTACACTGCACGCTACAAGCTACACTCTACACCCTACACCCTACACGCTACGCGCTACACTCTACACCCTACACGCTACACTCTAAACTCTACATGCTACACGCTACACTCTACACTCTACACGCTACACGCTACACCCTACACCCTACACGCTACACGCTACACTCTACAACCTACACGCTACACGCTACACTCCACACGCAACACGCTACACTCTACACCCTACACTCTACACGCTACACGCTACACTCTACACCCTACACTCTACACGCTACACTGTACACCCTACATGCAACACCCTACACTCTACACCCTACACGCTACACTCTACACGCTACACGCTACATGCTACACTCTACACTCTACACCATACACCCTACACGCTACACACTATACTCTACACCCTACACGCTACACTCTACACGCTACACGCTACACGCTACACTCTACACGCTACACTCTACACCCTACATGCAACACGCTACACTCTACACCCTACACCCTACACGCTACACGCTACACCCTACACGCTACACGTTACACTCTACACCCTACACCCTACACACTACACCCTACACGCTACACGTTACACTCTACACCCTACACGCTACACTCTACACCCTGCTCCCTACACGCTACACGCTACACCCTACACGCTACACGCTACACCCTACACACTACACGTTACACTCTACACCCTACACTCTACACCCTACACTCTACACGCTACACTCTACACCCTACACTCTGCACTCTACACCCTACACCCTACACTCTACACTCTACACCCTACACCCTACACGCTACACACTACACGCTACACGCTACACCATACACGCTACACGCTACACCCTACACGCTACATGTTACACTCTACACCCTGCACCCTACACGCTACACGCTACACCCTACACGCTACACGCTACACCCTACACACTACACGTTACACTCTACACCCTACACTCTACACCCTACACTATACACGCTACACTCTACACCCTACACTCTGCACTCTACACCCTACACCCTACACACTACACGCTACACTCTACACCCTACACGCTACACGCTACACCCTACACCCTACACCCTACACGCTACAATCTACACGCTACACGCTACACCCTATACGCTAGACGCTACACTCTACACGCTACACGATACACGCTACACCCTACACGCTACACCCTACACTCTACACCCTACACCCTACACGCTACAAGCTACACCCTACACGCTACACCCTACACTCTACACCCTACACCCTACACGCTACATGCTACACCCTACACGCTACACGTTACACTCTACACCCTACACCCTACACTTTACACCCTACACCCTGCACGCTACACGCTACACACTACATGCTACACCCTACACCCTACACCCTACTCTCTACACGCTACACTCTATACCCTACACTCTACACGCTACGCGCTACACGCTACACACTACACGCTACACCCTACACGCTACACTTTACACTCTACACGCTACAATCCACATTCTACACACTACACTCTACACCCTACACCCTACACCCTACTCTACATGCTACACGCTACACGCTACATGCTACACCCTACACGCTTCACCCTACACCCTACACGCTACACGCTACACGCTACACGCTACACGCTACACTCTACACGCTAAACGCTACAGCTTATACCCTACACTCTACACCGTACACCCTACACGCTACACTCTACACCCTACACGCTACACCCTACACCCTACACCCTACATGCTACACCCTACACTCTACACCCTACACCCTACACGCTACACTCTACACCCTACACCCTACTCTACATGCTACACGCTACACGGTACATGATACACGCTACACCCTACACGCTACACCCTACACGCTACACACTACACGCTACACTCTACACCCTACACGCTACACCCTACACCCTACTCCCTACACTCTACACGCTACACGCTACACCCTACACCCTACACTGTACACCCTACACCCTGCACGCTACACTCTACACTCTGCTCCCTACTCTCTACAAGCTACACTCTATACCCTACACTCTACACGCTACGCGCTACACGCTACACACTACACGCTACACCCTACACGCTACACTTTACACTCTACACGCTACACTCTACACTCTACACACTACACTCTACACCCTACACCCTACTCTACATGCTACACGCTACACGCTACATGCTACACCCTACACGCTACACCCTACACCCTACACCCTACACGCTACACGCTACACTCTACACCCTACACGCTACACCCTACACTCTACACCCTACACGCTACACCCTACACTCTACACCCTACACGCTATACGCTACACTCTACACCCTGCACGCTACACGCTACACCCTACACGCTACACTCTACACCCTACACGCTACACCCTACACTCTACACCCTACACGCTACACGCTACACTCTACACCCTACACGCTACACCCTACACTCCACACCCTACACCCTACATGCTACACGCTACACCCTACACGCTACAAATTACACTCTAAACCCTACACTCTACATCCTACACCCTACACTCTACACCCTACACGCTACACTCTACACTCTACACCCTACACCCTACATGCTACACGCTACACGCTACACTCTACACCCTACACGCTACACGCTACACCCTACAAGCTAAACGCTACAAACTACAGCTACATATTACACTCTACACCCTAGCGTGTAGCGTGTAGGGTGTAGAGTGTAGCGTGTAGCATGTAGCGTGTAGGGTGTATGGTGTAGAGTGTAGCATGTAGCGTGTAGGGTGTAGAGTGTAGCGTGTAGGGTGTAGAGTGTAGCATGTAGCGTGTAGGGTGTAGAGTGTAGAGTGTAGCATGTAGCATGTAGATTGTAGGGTGTACCGTGTAGGGTGTAGAGTGTAGCATGTAGGGTGTAGGGTGTAGAGTGAAGGGTGTAGCGTGTAGAGTGTAGCGTGTAGCGTGTACGGTGTAGGGTGTAGAGTGTAGGGTGTAGCGTGTAGCGTGTAGCTTGTAGGGTGTAGAGTGTAGCGTGTAGCGTGTAGGCTGTAGCGTGTAGGGTGTAGCATGTATCGTGTAGGGTGTAGAGTGTAGCATGTAGCGTGTAGAGTGTAGGGTGTAGCGTGTAGCGTGTGTAGGGTGTAGGGTGTAGAGTGTAGCGTGTAGCGTGTAGGGTGTAGAGTGTAGGGTGTAGGGTGTAGAGTGTAGCGTATAGCGTGTAGGGTGTAGGATGTAGAGTGTAGCGTGTAGGGTGTAGAGTGTAGCGTGTAGAGTGTAGCATGTAGCGTGTAGGGTGTAGAGTGTAGAGTGTAGCGTGTAGGGTGAAGCATGTAGGGTGTAGGGTGTCGGGTATAGCGTGTAGGGTGTAGGGTGTAGAGTGTAGGGTGTAGCGTGTATGGTGTAGAGTGTAGCGTGTAGCGTGTAGAGTGTAGCGTGTAGGGTGTAGGGTGTAGCGTGTAGCATGCAGAGTGTAGCGTGTAGGGTGTAGAGTGTAGTGTGTTGCGTGTAGGGTGTAGAGTGTAGCGTGTAGCGTGTAGAGCGTAGAGTGTAGCGTGTAGCGTGTAGAGTGTAGCGTGTAGGGTGTAGCGTGTAGCATGTAGCGTGTAGCGTGTAGCATGTAGAGTGTAGCGTGTAGGGTGTAGAGTGTAGCGTGTAGGGTGTAGCGTGTAGCGTGTAGCGTGCAGTGTGTAGAGTGTAGCGTATAGCGTGTAGGGTGTAGAGTGTAGGGTGTAGCATGTAGCGTGTAGAGTGTAGCGTGTAGGGTGTAGGGTGTACAGTGTAGGGTGTAGCGTGTAGCATGTAGGGTGTAGGGTGTAGCGTGTAGCGTGTACCGTGTAGCGTATAGAGTGCAGCGTGTAGGGTGTAGAGTGTAGCGTGTAGTGTGTAGCGTGTAGGGTGTAGGGTGTAGCGTGTAGGGTGTAGAGTGTAGCGTGTATGGTGTAGAGTGTAACATGTAGCGTGTAGGGTGTAGGGCGTAGCGTGTAGCGTGTACCGTGTAGCGTATAGAGTGTAGTGTGTAGGGTGTAGAGTGTAGCGTGTAGGGTGTAGCGTGTAGCGTGTAGAGTGTAGTGTGTAGGGTGTAGCGTGTAGAGTGTAGTGTGTGGCGTGCAGGGCGTAGGGTGTAGCGTGTAGGGTGTAGGGTGTAGAGTGTAGGGTGTAGCATGTAGGGTGTAGGGTGTAGGGTGTAGCGTGTAGGGTGTAGAGTGTAGCGTGTAGGGTGTACGGTGTAGAGTGTAGGGTATAAGCTGTAGCGTTTAGCGTGTAGAGTGTAGCGTGTAGCGTGTAGCGTGTAGAGAGTAGGGAGCAGAGTGTAGAGTGTAGCGTGCAGGGTGTAGGGTGTACAGTGTAGGGTGTAGGGTGTAGCGTGTAGCGTGTAGAGTGTAGGGAGTAGGGTGTAGGGTGTAGCGTGTAGATTGTAGCGTGTAGCGTGTAGCGTGTAGGGTGTAGCGTGTAGCGTGTAGGGTGTAGCGTGTATCATGTACCGTGTAGCGTGTAGCATGTAGAGTAGGGTGTAGGGTGTAGAGTGTAGCATGTAGGGTGTAGGGTGTAGAGTGTAGGGTGTAGCATGTAGGGTGTAGGGTGTAGGGTGTAGCGTGCAGGGTGTAGAGTGTAGCGTGTAGGGTGTACGGTGTAGAGTGTAGGGTATAAGCTGTAGCGTTTAGCGTGTAGCGTGTAGGGTGTAGAGTGTAGGGTGTAGAGTGTAGCGTGTAGCGTGTAGCGTGTAGGGTGTAGGGTGAAGCGTGTAGGGTGTAGCATGTAGCGTGTAGCGTGTAGCATGTAGAGTAGGGTGTAGGGTGTAGGGTGTAGAGTGTAGTGTGTAGAGTGTGGAGTGTAGCGTGTAGAGTGTAAAGTGTAGCGTGTAGGGTGTAGCGTGTAGTGTGTAGCGTGTAGCGCGTAGCGTGTAGAGTGTAGGGTATAGAGTGTAGCGTGTAGAGAGTAGGGAGCAGAGTGTAGAGTGTATCATGTAGGGTGTAGGGTGTACAGTGTAGGGTGTAGGGTGTAGCGTGTAGCGTGTAGAGTGTAGGGAGTAGGGTGTAGGGTGTAGCGTGTAGGGTGTGGAGTGTAGCGTGTAGCGTGTAGGGTGTAGCGTGTAGCGTGTAGGGTGTAGCGTGTATCATGTACCGTGTAGCGTGTAGCATGTAGAGTAGGGTGTAGGGTGTAGAGTGTAGCGTGTAGCGTGTAGTGTGTAGCGTGTAGAGTGTAAAGTGTAGCGTGTAGTGTGTAGTGTGTAGCGTGTAGCGCGTAGCGTGTAGAGTGTAGGGTATAGAGTGTAGCGTGTAGAGAGTAGGGAGTAGAGTGTAGAGTGTAGCGTGTAGGGTGTAGAGTGTAGCGAGTAGCGTGTAGTGTGTAGGGTGTAGGGTGTAGAGTGTAGGGTGTAGCGTGTAGGGTGTAGAGTGTAGCATGTAGGGTGTAGCGTGTAGCGTGCAGGGTGTAGAGTGTAGCGTATAGCGTGTAGGGTGTAGGGTGTAGAGTGTAGGGTGTAGCGTGTAGAGTGTAGCGTGTAGCGTGTAGGGTGTAGGGTGTACAGTGTAGGGTGTAGGGTGTAGCGTGTAGAGTTTAGTGTGTGGCGTGCAGGGCATAGGGTGTAGCGTGTAGGGTGTAGAGTGTAGGGTGTAGCATGTAGGGTGTAGGGTGTAGCGTGTAGGGTGTAGAGTGTAGCATGTAGGGTGTACGGTGTAGAGTGTAGGGTATAAGCTGTAGCGTTTAGCGTGTAGAGTGTAGCGTGTAGCGTGTAGGGTGTAGCGTGTAGGGTGTAGAGTGTAGGGTGCAGCGTGTAGGGTGTATCGTGTAGCGTGTAGCGTGTAGGGTGTAGGGTGTAGAGTGTAGGGTGTAGCGTGTAGGGTGTAGCGTGTAGTGTGTAGCGTGTAGGGTGTAGGGTGTAGAGTGTAGGATGTAGCGTGTAGGGTGTAGCGTGTATCGTGTAGCGTGTAGAGTGTAGCGTCTAGCGTGTAGCGTATAGTGTGTAGCGTGTAGCGTGTAGATTGTAGCGTGTAGGGTGTAGGGTGTAGGGTGTAGCGTGTAGCGTGTAGGGTGTAGGGTGTAGGGTGTAGCGTGTTGCGTGTAGCGTGTAGAGTGTAGCATGTAGGGTGTAGCAAGTAGCGTGTACCGTGTAGGGTGTAGCGTGTAGCGTGTAGCGTGTAGAGTGTAGCATGTAGGGTGTAGCAAGTAGCGTGTATTGTGTAGGGTGTAGAGTGTAGCGTGTAGCGTGTAGGGTGTCAATTTTTCCTCTGATGAAGACGCTTGAGTAGCGTCGATACGCGTGGGGTTCAGGGCTTCCTTTGTTTTTTTCCCGAGGGACAGGACTTGGGTAACTTATCTTTACAACTGCTATGGAATTACACCTATTTACTTCATGCATGGCCTGGCATTTTTCCAAGCCTTAGGACAATGGATCCTGATTCTTTGTATTTCATTTCAATTAGATTTTTATTGAGTTTAAACAAAGAAAACGAATAACAAAACATAACTGTATCTGTATAACTGTAGTAAATATTCTATAGCAGGTACAAGTGTACAATCAGGAAAAGAAACCGTCAAATTGCTTTTTTAATTGTGACCATTTACCCCATCTGGCATGAAAACGATCTTTGGATAGAAGATTAGTATAATAAATTTCCTCATATACAAAATGTCTATCGATCAACAATATCAAATGTTTCACGTTGGGCGGGCGAATGTTATTCCACTCTTTCACAATCAAATAGCTTGCGGACATTAGAACATGAGCTGCTAGAAATCTGTCCATTTTGAATTGATGTAGATTAATAAGCAATAAGGCCATATCAGGGCATGGCAATATAGTTTCCCCAGTCAGAAGTGAAATTATTAAGAAAATCTCAGACCAGAAATTTTTCAGAAGGGGACAGGACCAGAAAACATGTAGCAAATCTGCTGACTGACCACATTTCCTCCAACACATCCCATCATGACCCTTAATAAAATGTTTAAGTCTATTGGGAGTTAAATAATATCTCTGAATTAGTTTATAATGGGTTTCCAGGGTATTCGAGCATCTGGAGGCTTTCGTAGCTAATTTGAATGATTGTGTCCATTGAGATGGTGAAATTGTTTTATTTAATCTTTGTGCCCATTTCTCAAAGGAACCCGAGCTGCTAAAAGTATATTTGTCAGTCAATATATTATAGAAGGACCTCAGACAGCTCTTGTTTTTTAGAGGTGGGGTTTTGAAAAAATTAATAGCAGTTTGATTAAGTAATATTTTTTTGGGAGTGTTTAGTTCTAATCTTTTATACTCCTCTTTAAGCAAATAATAATTCATAAATTCACAACTCTCAATCTTAAATCTATCTTTCAGTATTTGAAAGGGAACAAATTTATTAGCTTCCAGCATATCATGGATATACTTAATCCCTAGTGTCGACCACTTTTCAAAACGAAATCTAAGTGTGGGCCTAACCGGGAGCAAGTATGAAATGGGGAGTGGGTAGACAGGATGAGGAGGTCTGTTGGATTTATGAGCTTGAAAATGTATCCAGCTTTGAACTGCCGCCTTGATGATGGGATTATGAATACTCTCAACTTTCTGATGTTTTATAAAGAATCTATATAGATATAAAAGGGGTTCCTGGTTGGGCATGGAGGTTAATTCCATTTTGGGCCATTCCAAATTTTCAGTATTCCTGAACCATAATTTGGTTTGGTCAAGGATACTGGAGTGGTAATATGCGCTTATATCCGGAAGAGCAATTCCCCCGTTCTCTTTAGAACGAATCAAAATTTGTTTTTTTATCCTCGATTTCCCCTTAGGCCATATAAATCTGTTCATTTGTTTAATCAAATTTTGTAAAATAAGATTGGGAAGTGGTAGGGGGACATTCCTAAAGAAATATAGAATTTTAGGAAGGAGAAGCATTTTATACAAGGTAATTTTTCCAAGCCATGAGGAAGGGGATTTTGAAATGGTTTTAATAGTTTGTTCTATTTCGTTATAAACGTGATCAGCGTTGATCTTGTATAGATTGTGTATATCATTCGTCAATAAGATGCCCAGGTAAGGGGTTTGGGTACGGTTCCATATGAAAGGGTAGGAACTGTGTAGTATCTGTTTCGTTTGAGTTGATAAATAGAGAGATAGTACAATAGTTTTGGAATGGTTCAATTTATAGAGAGAAACTCTACCAAAGTCCTTTATAATTTCCCAAGCGTATTTGATTGAGCTAATTGGGTTTGACAAGGTTAGGATAATATCATCCGCATATAATCCAATTTTATGATCTATGTTGCCTGAGGATATACCTTTAATCTCTTCAGAGTCCCTGATGTACTGAGCTAACGGTTCAAGACTAAGGATAAAAATCAGAGGGGAAAGTGGGCATCCCTGCCTCGTGCCGTTAGAGATCGGGAACTGTTCTGACATTATGTTGTTAACAAATACAGCGGCTGAAGGGGCAGAGTATAATGTTTGTATGCTATTGATTAGGTTTGGACTAAAATTTAATTTCTTGAGTACCGCAAATGCAAAGTCCCAGCTCAAACGATCAAACGCTTTTTCAGCGTCTAAAGTGATGAATAAACTGGGAATCTGCCTACGGTTACATAGAGAAAGAAGATTCAACACCCGTCTAGTGCTATCGTATGTTTGTCTTTGTTTGACAAAACCAACCTGATCAGGGTGAACAACATCTGGAATAATGTGTTGTAGTCTATTTGCTATGATTTTTGCATATGCTTTAATGTCGGTATTTAGTAGTGAAATTGGTCTAAAATTTTCAATTTTTGTTGTATCTTTATTGGGTTTAGGAATGACTACTATTGTGGCTTTGAGCATTTCATTGTCACATTTTCCATTCACTCTGATAAAATTGAGTGTCTGGGTAAGGTGGGGGATAAGCAATTTTTGAAACTGTTTGTAGTACTCACTCGTGAAACCGTCTGGACCCGGTGCTTTGTTAATTTTAAAGGCATTAATAACATTCATAACCTCTTTCTCGCTAAAGGGCATATCAAGTGTTTCTCTTTGCTCTGGCGTAAGGCTCCCCAGTTTTATTTTCTCTAGAAATAAATCAATTTGGTCTTGGGAGGGAGGTGAGACATCTATATTATCTTTCAGGTTATATAGTTTAAAGTAATAATCCCTGAAAGCCTTTGCGATGTCCTTTGGTTTTAGAACATCGCCAGAAGCCAATGATATTCTATCAACCACCTTTCTCATCTTTATAGGTTTGAATTTGTTGGCCATAAGCCTAGTTGGTCTATTATTGTCCGTATAGTATCCAGCCCCCAAAAAAGTGGCTTTTTTATCATACTGAGCAATTAATAGATTCCTAAGATCTAGCCTACAAATATGCAATTCTTTGTGTTTATCAAAACTACTATCATTTTGAGCAGAGGCTTCCAGGATTTTAATTTTTTCTATTAGTTCTTTCTGTCTAAACTCTCTTATTTTTTTTTGTTTAGCTCCAAGCTGAATTAATGTTCCCCTAATCACACACTTGTGGGCTTGCCATAATATCTCTGGGTTGATTTCTTGTGTAGAGTTTTCAACAAAATAGTGGGAGATGGTTTGTTCTATTAATTTGGAATTTTCCTGTGTATTGGTTATGAATTTACTGTATTTCCAATTGTATGATTTATTTTCTCTATCTGTATTTTTAAGTCTAAGGAGGATAGGTGCATGGTCTGACCAAGTGATTGGGCCCGTGACAAATTTTTCATATAGATCTAAAACTGAAAGACTTGTGAAAATATGGTCAATCCTAGTGAAGGATTTATTATATGGACAATATCTTGTGAATTCTTTTGAATTAGTATTCAGCACTCTACAGCTGTCTTGTAATCCAGATTGTCTTAGCCAGTAAGATAAATTTTGTTTTTTATAATAGGTCAGCGGGTGGGAGCAATCCAAATGGGGATCAACAATATGATTAAAATCCCCGCCCCATACAACATGACCCTCACTGAAGTCCTCCAGTTTTTTTTTGAATCTATTAAGAAAGCGAATTTGACTTGAATTAGGGGCATGTATGTTAGCAATGGTGAAATTAACATCTCCCAATTTTCCCTTAATAGTGATTTGTCTACCTTCCTCGTCCTTCATTGTGTCTATTATTTTAAAAGGTAAATCCTTGTGAATGGCTATCGCAACCCCCGCTTTTTTCTTTTCACTGTTTGAAAAGAATATTTGCGAGAAATATTTATTTCGGAGTCTATGGTTATCAGATTCTAATAAATGAGTTTCCTGAAGCAGGACTATATCAGCTTTAAGTCTACGCATATCTTTCCAAAGAGTAAATCTCTTGTAGGGGTTGTTCAAACCATTCACGTTATAGGACACAATATTTAAAGACATAGTATTGGTGTTTGTAGATTATGTAGTGATGTCTGTATTTACAATTAGAATTGTCCACAGAGAAGGAGATTAATAAGACCAGCAAACCCTGTAGAAACAAAAGAGGCAACCTACACAGAACCTGTATCCCCAACATGACGATGATGATGAACCCTTCCAGATCAGATGAAAGTGAAAGCAAACGACGGTCTCCGCTTAGTAGAGATGCACACAGACCTGCATACAGATAAAAGATAAAAATAACATAATTGCAACCAGCAAAAAAGTGGGTTATAAAACCAACAGTTGATGCACACCGAAGTGTGTGTGTAAATGAGTAAGTACTCATTCAAAGTTTAGGGGGTGAAATTAAGGGCCAAGTGAGTGGGGCCAGCCTAACACAGTTCAAAAACTTTATCTGTTTTTCTTCGTGATCCACGAGGGCTTGACATGTCTTGGAAGATGATCAGAAACTCCGCTGTCTTTGCGTCCAGAACTTGATCTCTCCATGGGTGGCAGGCCTAGATCATGAATAAATTTGTCAGAGTTATTTAAGTCAGTTAGCGCAAAAATGACATCTTCCTTAATCACGATCAATTTGGTTGGAAAACCCCATTTATACAGTATCTTGTTATTCCTAAGATGGTCCGTGACAGGAATATATTCTCTCCGTTTTTGTAATGTGGCTCTTGAAAAGTCTGCGAAAATTTTAATCTTGTTGTAGGGGGTCGGTAAATTTGGCAGTTGCTTGCTTTTCCTGAGAATTTCCTCTTTAATTTGAAAATAGTGGAAACAGGCTATGACGTCCCTGGGAGCTGTAGTTGGTGCGTATTTGGATTTAGGTAATCTGTGAATGCGCTCCAGTGTTAGATCACCCCTAGAAGCTCTAGGAAGAACTGAGTGAAGCATTTTTTGGGTGTATTCTGTAAGATCACGATCTTTGATTGACTCAGGTATCCCTCTAAATTTTAAGTTACTACGCCTGCTCCTATCTTCTTGTTCAATCTGTTTTGATTTTATTTGGGCCACCTCGTCTTCCAGGTTATAATGTGCGTCTATCAATTTATTATGGGACTCCACCAATTCTCCCATTTTCCGTTCAAGGTGGTCCACACGCTGTCCAAGACCATCTATATCTTTGCGGAGGGATAGATTATGAGATTCTAATTGTGACTGGAAAGATTGAGCCAAGAGAAGAATAATGTTCTTAATAAAGATTTCTGAGGCATTTTTGGTGGAAGCATCCACCTCAGATAGAGCTTGTAAAAGGGTGTCAGCCAGTCCTGGGTTGCTTAGATCCTTAGGAGCAGATATATTAACTGACTCTTTATTTTGTGGGCCCCTTTGTGCTGCAGTAATGGTGATATTCTCTCTGGTGAAGGGAGTATCATGGGTAATAACCGGCACCGCAATAGGGCTGTTATTATTGTCATATGCGGCATTATATTTATCATAAGCAGCCTCCCCTAATAATGGTGGGGTAAAAGGAGCGTCCGAAATTAATGACATATCAGGGCATGATGTAGCCCCCTTAATCGGTGTTAAAGCCCCCTTAACCGGCGTTGTGCATTGGCTGGAAGCGGCTAATTTAGCCAGCGAGCGCTTAACAGTCTTACCGGCGCTGTGAATCTGAGATCGCTCGCTCTCCCTCTCAAGATGGCGGCTCTCGCGAGAGGAGGAGCGAGAACGGGAGCTCCGTGCAGGGCTTTCTCTCACCGGCTCTCCCCGCTTCTTATTACTCACTGTTGCCGCTGATTTCTTCTGCGAGGATCGCTGGTTGGTCCTCGCTTTAAAGGCAGCATGTTTCTGCCTTTGCGGTGTCACTTTGTAAAGCGGGCGCCCGCGGCTAATTCGGGACTTGCCTGCACTTCCTGGATTCGCGTCTTCAGTGTGCGGCGAGCTGCCGCCGCCATCTTGATTTTTCATACTTGTGCTGCAGCGGTCACTGTGAAAGCTTTTTCTCCGCGATTATTGCGGGCAGCCACGCCGGGATGGTACTGTTATGTGCAGCAGCTATTCCGGTGTCGGAGGCTGCAAGTTTTAGTGGAATCACAGCGGTATGCTTTATAGTATCGCTTGGTTAGGTGGCCCCAGATCGGAGCTCACAGCAAAGACGTCCTCACAGTCTCAGCGCTGGCCACGCCCCCAGTGTAGCCTATATTTCAGCTATGCAGTGTAATTACATTTGTGGAAGTCTCTCCCCGCTAGAGAGGCTTATCAGTATGATACACTTATTGTTATTATTTATACATATATTGAACAGCCGCAGTGTCCCCGGGTTATGGTGGGAATCCGGTGCTCGAACTCGTGATGCCTTGTAGTTCTCTGCCGAGAGAAAGGAGCCGCGCTGTTCACTTGTCACATCAGCGGCCGCGCTGCTGCAGCCGTGCGCGAAGGAGTCCCGGCGCGCGCATTGATCTACATTACCGCACGTCAGCAGCTGCTTCTTCTCAGCAGCGCCGGTGATTTCCCCGCTCTGCGCGACTCCCGGTGAGCGGTGCCGCTGTGGAAGTGGTGGTGGGAGCCTCCTGACTCCCACCAAGGACCAGTGAGAGCCGAGTTTAACTTTTAAAGTACCGGGGGTAGCGGGGAGCAGCGGGGACCGTCGGCGGATGTATCAAGCTTACTGCCGGTGTATGAAGAGCTTGATCCCGGCGGGCTTCAGGTGTTATAACACCCCTTTGGTGGTTCGGTGGGCAACAGCTGGGGTCTTTAGGGTCCGGTCAATGAAGGGAGCCTGTTTCTTCTTTATGGATGTCCGCAGGCAGGCCATCTTGGATTTTCATCTCAGTGCTGCAGCGGTCTCTGCTAGTGCCTTTTTCTCCGCGATTGTTGCGGTCAGCCATATCAGACTTGTATCAATAGGTGCAGCAGATATTCCGATGCTGGGGGCTGTAACTTTTTAGTGGAATCTCGGAGATGTGCTTGATATTATCGCTTAATTAGGCGGCCCCAGTGCAGAGCTCACAGCTAAGACATCCTCTCTGTCTCAGCGCTGGCCACGCCCCCCCTGATTCTTTGTATTTCCACAAGGCGTCTGTATGCATACATTTATCCAAATAACTAGGATTTTGTAGTACTGCAGCATACCTATTTCCCTGATTACCTTTCTATAGGGGTCTGCTTTCATTTGCTTACCAACTGTGCGCACGCATGCTGTGTTGAACAAAATAGGATCCATGATGTATTTCTTCCAGATACTAGGCTGGAGTATGTTTCCTGTCATAGTACTCAGGGGGTCACAGTTGGCAGTAAACAATAGGCTTCTTATATGTAGATTTGACTAAGATTGGTGTACCCGCATACCTAGCAATTTTTTCTCTCTGGTTATTTCTCCTGTCTCACATATGCTGTAAAGTATTAGCTTC
>NW_027508019.1:10000-15000 GCF_051348905.1 Ranitomeya variabilis
GTGGGAGAGGGGGGCTGGCCGTCGGGGTCCGCCGCGGCTCCGGCACAAGCCCCAGCGACCCGGAGGTCAAGCGCGGGGCATGGTCGGCCTGGCCGTGTCGGCGTCGCCCTCCGGCGTAGTCCCTTGTCCCGGGCTCTTGCCCGTAACCTCAAAGGTGACCGACCGAGCGGCGTCTCCCCCCGAAGCCGTGTCTCGACTGTTGAGAACAGACGAAGTCCGGTGCGGCAATACGCCGGGTACTCCCTTCGCCAAACTCGTGCCCCCCTTCGATTCGTCTTTCCTTCTCCATCCTCCCTTCTCGCTCCGGGGCGTCCGCTTGGTCTCTCTCTCTCGCTCTCCCTCTCGCTCTCGCGCTCCCTGCCGAGCCGCCTCGGAGGACGGCGGACGAGGGGAAGGCGACGGCGTTCGGCCGCGGGGCACACCGCACGGTGAGAACCCACTCGCCCGCCTCCCCGCACGTCTGTCATCCCCCCACTATCGTAGGGGCTCGGGAAAAGACTGGAAAACGCGGAGCTCGGCGGTGGCGTGGAAGCGCCACCCACCGCCGCCGCTCTCGCCGATGCCCACCGCGGAGGCCGCCCTTCGGACGCTGGGGTGCGGCGCGGGCCTCCGCGGACGAGCTGCGCATCTGAAAGTCAAAGGGCCGCCCTCGGAGAAGATCGTTGTGCTGCCCCCGCGCGGGGAGCGATTCGGACGGCGGGCCCCCACGCCGAGGTGGGTGGGCGCCCCTCCGTTCGCCCGTGCGGGTCGTCGGACCGCTGCCGTACCACGGTTCGGGTCAAACTCCCCACAGCTCGGCCGCCTCCGTCCGTAGACGGGAGGGCGACCGCCGGCGTGCGCGCCCAAGGACGAGTGCCTGAAACCCGGGGGGGGGTAACAGAGGAAGGAGACCGCCCGCCGTAAACCGACGCGGGCTCCAAAGCCCGGGCCGAGCGAGCGGCACCACCTCCCCACCCGGGAGCGCTGAGCCAGATCGATCGGAAGAAAGGGCAGGGGCTCGGGTGGAACCCCTGCCTCCGTTCTTCCCCTCGGGGGAGACGGGGAAGAAACGTGCCCCTGGAGTCCTGGAAGCGAGTGTCCGGCGCGCTCCGGGCGCCCTCGAGACGGAAGCCGGGTCGCGGTGCGATTCTCTCATAGGTCTCCCCGTTGGCGCGGAAGCGGGAGACATCCGACACAGAGAAACGCCGAGCCCGCTCCGAGGGGACAAAGTCAGAAGGAGCGATCCGCCCTCCCAGAGCCCTCCTGCGGACGAGGACTCTGGATCTGCCCCCCTTCTGACGACCGTCGCCCTCAGAGGACAGGAACCCACGTGGGGAGGGTCCGTTCGGGCTCGGGCGACCCAGGAAACGCGTCTCGGACTCGGGACGGACAACCGGCAAAAGTCCCCCTGGAGCCGCGGAAGCCTGGTCTCGGCGCGAGTGCGAACTTCCATGCAAAAGGGGGGTACTCGCCAAACCGCCTACCCGAGTCGAGGAACCACGAAAACAACGGATTTTGGTCGGGGCCGAGAGGTACCTCTCTCTCCTATATCCTGCAGCTGGTGTGCAAAACTGGGTATTTGCATGGTGAGACACCGACCCCCACTTTAAGGGAACAAAGTCAAAAAGTGTCCGACCTCCTGGAGCCGTGCGGCGGATCCGGCGGCCAGAAATTTCCTCATTCCGGTTCTATTTTTTTTTTTTCGAATTTGCGAAATTTGGAGGCCAGGCGGCGTAGCTGGGACCTGGACTAGCTCGAAACACCCTGAACCGGTGAGCGGAATCGATTTCCCAAAGTTCTACGGCTCCCGGAAGCCAAAAACAGCTCGCCGGAAAATTTCAAAGTCCCAAGGACTCTTTCTTGAAAATCAATCCGGGGGCCATGGAAGTGTCCTCGGTACAACCTCAGAGCTTTCCCCCGCCTGGAAGTCTGACAGCGGTCTGACGTTTTTCAAAGTTTTGAGCTCTCTGTTTGTTCTCAAAGTCACAAAATCGCTTTTTTTCAGTTTTCCACCCAGCAGACCCAAACTTCACCCCCACTTAGGTCACTGTCTAGGGGCGCCTTACGACATATTGACGCCCCTTTAGGGTGGAAGTAGGGGAATGGGTGATTTTTACACAAAATCGGAAATTTCTCAAAATTTTTCTAAGTGTCAAGGACTCTTCCAGAAAATCTCCCCCAGGCTCCTGGAAGCGTCCCCGGTACACCTCTGGCGGCTGCCCCCGCCTGGAAGTCCGACACACGCCTGAAATTTTCAAAGTATGAAAATACGCATTTTCATCCAAAAATTCAACTTTCCCCCCGTGCACCGCAAACTTCACCCCCACTTAGGTCACTGCCTTGGGGTGCCTTACAACATATTGACGCCCCCCTGGGGTGGAAGTAGGGGAAATGTGACATTTTTCACAAAATCGAGATTTTCTCAAAATTTTTCTAAGTGTCAAGGACTCTTCCAGAAAATCTCCCCCAGGCTCCTGGAAGCGTCCCCGGTACACCTCTGGCGGCTGCCCCCGCCTGGAAGTCCGACACACGCCTGAAATTTTCAAAGTATGAAAATACGCATTTTCATCCAAAAATTCAACTTTCCCCCCGTGCACCGCAAACTTCACCCCCACTTAGGTCACTGCCTTGGGGTGCCTTACAACATATTGACGCCCCCCTGGGGTGGAAGTAGGGGAAATGTGACATTTTTCACAAAATCGAGATTTTCTCAAAATTTTTCTAAGTGTCAAGGACTCTTCCAGAAAATCTCCCCCAGGCTCCTGGAAGCGTCCCCGGTACACCTCTGGCGGCTGCCCCCGCCTGGAAGTCCGACACACGCCTGAAATTTTCAAAGTATGAAAATACGCATTTTCATCCAAAAATTCAACTTTCCCCCCGTGCACCGCAAACTTCACCCCCACTTAGGTCACTGCCTTGGGGTGCCTTACAACATATTGACGCCCCCCTGGGGTGGAAGTAGGGGAAATGTGACATTTTTCACAAAATCGAGATTTTCTCAAAATTTTTCTAAGTGTCAAGGACTCTTCCAGAAAATCTCCCCCAGGCTCCTGGAAGCGTCCCCGGTACACCTCTGGCGGCTGCCCCCGCCTGGAAGTCCGACACACGCCTGAAATTTTCAAAGTATGAAAATACGCATTTTCATCCAAAAATTCAACTTTCCCCCCGTGCACCGCAAACTTCACCCCCACTTAGGTCACTGCCTTGGGGTGCCTTACAACATATTGACGCCCCCCTGGGGTGGAAGTAGGGGAAATGTGACATTTTTTCACAAAATCGAGATTTTCTCAAAATATTTCTAAGTCCCAAGGACACTTTCAGAAAATCTTCCCCAGGCTCCTGGAAGCGTCCCCGGTACGCCTCCGGCGGCTGCCCCCGCCTGGAAGTCTGACACACGCCTGAAATTTTCAAAGTATGAAAATACGCATTTTCATCCAAAAATTCGACTTTCCGCCCGTGCACCGCAAAATTCACCCTCATTTAGGTCACTGCCCTGGGGTGCTTTACAACATATTGACGCCCCCCTGGGGTGGAAGTAGGGGAAATGTGACATTTTTCACAAAATCGGAAATTTCTCAAAATTTTTCTAAGTCCCAAGGACACTTTCAGAAAATCTTCCCCAGGCTCCTGGAAGCGTCCTCGGTACGCCTCCGGCGGCTGCCCCCGCCTGGAAGTCTGACACACGCCTGAAATTTTCAAAGTATGAAAATAATGCATTTTCATCCAAAATTCGACTTTCCGCCCGTGCCCCGCAAACTTTACCCACAGTTAGGTCACTGTCCTGGGGTACCTCACAACATATTGACGCCCCCCTGGGGTGGAAGTAGGGGAAATGTGACATTTTTTCACAAAATCGAGATTTTCTCAAAATATTTCTAAGTCCCAAGGACACTTTCAGAAAATCTTCCCCAGGCTCCTGGAAGCGTCCTCGGTACGCCTCCAGCGGCTGCCCCCGCCTGGAAGTCTGACACACGCCTGGAATTTTCAAAGTATGAAAATAATGCATTTTCATCCAAAATTCGACTTTCCGCCCGTGCCCCGCAAACTTTACCCACAGTTAGGTCACTGTCCTGGGGTACCTCACAACATATTGACGCCCCCCTGTGGTGGAAGTAGGGGAAATGTGACATTTTTCACAAAATCGAGATTTTCTCAAAATATTTCTAAGTCCCAAGGACACTTTCATGAAATCTTCCCCAGGCTCCTGGAAGCGTCCCCGGTACGCCTCTGGCGGCTGCCCCCGCCTGGAAGTCCGACACACGCCTGAAATTTTCAAAGTATGAAAATACGCATTTTCATCCAAAAATTCAACTTTCCCCCCGTGCACCGCAAACTTCACCCGCATTTAGGTCACTGCCCTGGGGTGCTTTACAACATATTGACGCCCCCCTGTGGTGGAAGTAGGGGAAATGTGACATTTTTTCACAAAATCGAGATTTTCTCAAAATATTTCTAAGTCCCAAGGACACTTTCAGAAAATCTTCCCCAGGCTCCTGGAAGCGTCCCCGGTACGCCTCTGGCGGCTGCCCCCGCCTGGAAGTCCGACACACGCCTGAAATTTTCAAAGTATGAAAATACGCATTTTCATCCAAAAATTCAACTTTCCCCCCGTGCACCGCAAACTTTACCCGCATTTAGGTCACTGCCCTTGGGTGCTTTACAACATATTGACGCCCCCCCTGTGGTGGTAGTAGGGGAAATGTGACATTTTTCACAAAATCGAGATTTTCTAAAAATTGCACTAAGTCCCAAGGACTCTTCCAGAAAATCTTCCCCGGGCTCCTGGAAGCGTCCCAGGTACACCTCCGGCGGCTGCCCCCGCCTGGAAGTCTGACACACGCCTGAAATTTTTAAAGTATGAAAATACGCATTTTCATCCAAAAATTCAACTTTCCCCCCGTGCACCGCAAACTTCACCCGCATTTAGGTCACTGCCTTGGGGTGCCTTACAACATATTGACGCCCCCCTGTGGTGGTAGTAGGGGAAATGTGACATTTTTCACAAAATCGAGATTTTCTAA
>NW_027508019.1:25000-30000 GCF_051348905.1 Ranitomeya variabilis
CCCTGCCGAGCCGCCTCGGAGGACGGCGGACGAGGGGAAGGCGACGGCGTTCGGCCGCGGGGCACACCGCACGGTGAGAACCCACTCGCCCGCCTCCCCGCACGTCTGTCATCCCCCCACTATCGTAGGGGCTCGGGAAAAGACTGGAAAACGCGGAGCTCGGCGGTGGCGTGGAAGCGCCACCCACCGCCGCCGCTCTCGCCGATGCCCACCGCGGAGGCCGCCCTTCGGACGCTGGGGTGCGGCGCGGGCCTCCGCGGACGAGCTGCGCATCTGAAAGTCAAAGGGCCGCCCTCGGAGAAGATCGTTGTGCTGCCCCGCGCGGGGAGCGATTCGGACGGCGGGCCCCCACGCCGAGGTGGGTGGGCGCCCCTCCGTTCGCCCGTGCGGGTCGTCGGACCGCTGCCGTACCACGGTTCGGGTCAAACTCCCCACAGCTCGGCCGCCTCCGTCCGTAGACGGGAGGGCGACCGCCGGCGTGCGCGCCCAAGGACGAGTGCCTGAAACCCGGGGGGGGGTAACAGAGGAAGGAGACCGCCCGCCGTAAACCGACGCGGGCTCCAAAGCCCGGGCCGAGCGAGCGGCACCACCTCCCCACCCGGGAGCGCTGAGCCAGATCGATCGGAAGAAAGGGCAGGGGCTCGGGTGGAACCCCTGCCTCCGTTCTTCCCCTCGGGGGAGACGGGGAAGAAACGTGCCCCTGGAGTCCTGGAAGCGAGTGTCCGGCGCGCTCCGGGCGCCCTCGAGACGGAAGCCGGGTCGCGGTGCGATTCTCTCATAGGTCTCCCCGTTGGCGCGGAAGCGGGAGACATCCGACACAGAGAAACGCCGAGCCCGCTCCGAGGGGACAAAGTCAGAAGGAGCGATCCGCCCTCCCAGAGCCCTCCTGCGGACGAGGACTCTGGATCTGCCCCCCTTCTGACGACCGTCGCCCTCAGAGGACAGGAACCCACGTGGGGAGGGTCCGTTCGGGCTCGGGCGACCCAGGAAACGCGTCTCGGACTCGGGACGGACAACCGGCAAAAGTCCCCCTGGAGCCGCGGAAGCCTGGTCTCGGCGCGAGTGCGAACTTCCATGCAAAAGGGGGGTACTCGCCAAACCGCCTACCCGAGTCGAGGAACCACGAAAACAACGGATTTTGGTCGGGGCCGAGAGGTACCTCTCTCTCCTATATCCTGCAGCTGGTGTGCAAAACTGGGTATTTGCATGGTGAGACACCGACCCCCACTTTAAGGGAACAAAGTCAAAAAGTGTCCGACCTCCTGGAGCCGTGCGGCGGATCCGGCGGCCAGAAATTTCCTCATTCCGGTTCTATTTTTTTTTTTTTCGAATTTGCGAAATTTGGAGGCCAGGCGGCGTAGCTGGGACCTGGACTAGCTCGAAACACCCTGAACCGGTGAGCGGAATCGATTTCCCAAAGTTCTACGGCTCCCGGAAGCCAAAAACAGCTCGCCGGAAAATTTCAAAGTCCCAAGGACTCTTTCTTGAAAATCAATCCGGGGGCCATGGAAGTGTCCTCGGTACAACCTCAGAGCTTTCCCCCGCCTGGAAGTCTGACAGCGGTCTGACGTTTTTCAAAGTTTTGAGCTCTCTGTTTGTTCTCAAAGTCACAAAATCGCTTTTTTTCAGTTTTCCACCCAGCAGACCCAAACTTCACCCCCACTTAGGTCACTGTCTAGGGGCGCCTTACGACATATTGACGCCCCTTTAGGGTGGAAGTAGGGGAAATGGGTGATTTTTACACAAAATCGGAAATTTCTCAAAATTTTTCTAAGTGTCAAGGACTCTTCCAGAAAATCTCCCCCAGGCTCCTGGAAGCGTCCCCGGTACACCTCTGGCGGCTGCCCCCGCCTGGAAGTCCGACACACGCCTGAAATTTTCAAAGTATGAAAATACGCATTTTCATCCAAAAATTCAACTTTCCCCCCGTGCACCGCAAACTTCACCCCCACTTAGGTCACTGCCTTGGGGTGCCTTACAACATATTGACGCCCCCCTGGGGTGGAAGTAGGGGAAATGTGACATTTTTCACAAAATCGAGATTTTCTCAAAATTTTTCTAAGTGTCAAGGACTCTTCCAGAAAATCTCCCCCAGGCTCCTGGAAGCGTCCCCGGTACACCTCTGGCGGCTGCCCCCGCCTGGAAGTCCGACACACGCCTGAAATTTTCAAAGTATGAAAATACGCATTTTCATCCAAAAATTCAACTTTCCCCCCGTGCACCGCAAACTTCACCCCCACTTAGGTCACTGCCTTGGGGTGCCTTACAACATATTGACGCCCCCCTGGGGTGGAAGTAGGGGAAATGTGACATTTTTCACAAAATCGAGATTTTCTCAAAATTTTTCTAAGTGTCAAGGACTCTTCCAGAAAATCTCCCCCAGGCTCCTGGAAGCGTCCCCGGTACACCTCTGGCGGCTGCCCCCGCCTGGAAGTCCGACACACGCCTGAAATTTTCAAAGTATGAAAATACGCATTTTCATCCAAAAATTCAACTTTCCCCCCGTGCACCGCAAACTTCACCCCCACTTAGGTCACTGCCTTGGGGTGCCTTACAACATATTGACGCCCCCCTGGGGTGGAAGTAGGGGAAATGTGACATTTTTCACAAAATCGAGATTTTCTCAAAATTTTTCTAAGTGTCAAGGACTCTTCCAGAAAATCTCCCCCAGGCTCCTGGAAGCGTCCCCGGTACACCTCTGGCGGCTGCCCCCGCCTGGAAGTCCGACACACGCCTGAAATTTTCAAAGTATGAAAATACGCATTTTCATCCAAAAATTCAACTTTCCCCCCGTGCACCGCAAACTTCACCCCCACTTAGGTCACTGCCTTGGGGTGCCTTACAACATATTGACGCCCCCCTGGGGTGGAAGTAGGGGAAATGTGACATTTTTCACAAAATCGAGATTTTCTCAAAATTTTTCTAAGTGTCAAGGACTCTTCCAGAAAATCTCCCCCAGGCTCCTGGAAGCGTCCCCGGTACACCTCTGGCGGCTGCCCCCGCCTGGAAGTCCGACACACGCCTGAAATTTTCAAAGTATGAAAATACGCATTTTCATCCAAAAATTCAACTTTCCCCCCGTGCACCGCAAACTTCACCCCCACTTAGGTCACTGCCTTGGGGTGCCTTACAACATATTGACGCCCCCCTGGGGTGGAAGTAGGGGAAATGTGACATTTTTCACAAAATCGAGATTTTCTCAAAATTTTTCTAAGTGTCAAGGACTCTTCCAGAAAATCTCCCCCAGGCTCCTGGAAGCGTCCCCGGTACACCTCTGGCGGCTGCCCCCGCCTGGAAGTCCGACACACGCCTGAAATTTTCAAAGTATGAAAATACGCATTTTCATCCAAAAATTCAACTTTCCCCCCGTGCACCGCAAACTTCACCCCCACTTAGGTCACTGCCTTGGGGTGCCTTACAACATATTGACGCCCCCCTGGGGTGGAAGTAGGGGAAATGTGACATTTTTTCACAAAATCGAGATTTTCTCAAAATATTTCTAAGTCCCAAGGACACTTTCAGAAAATCTTCCCCAGGCTCCTGGAAGCGTCCCCGGTACGCCTCCGGCGGCTGCCCCCGCCTGGAAGTCTGACACACGCCTGAAATTTTCAAAGTATGAAAATACGCATTTTCATCCAAAAATTCGACTTTCCGCCCGTGCACCGCAAAATTCACCCTCATTTAGGTCACTGCCCTGGGGTGCTTTACAACATATTGACGCCCCCCTGGGGTGGAAGTAGGGGAAATGTGACATTTTTCACAAAATCGGAAATTTCTCAAAATTTTTCTAAGTCCCAAGGACACTTTCAGAAAATCTTCCCCAGGCTCCTGGAAGCGTCCTCGGTACGCCTCCGGCGGCTGCCCCCGCCTGGAAGTCTGACACACGCCTGAAATTTTCAAAGTATGAAAATAATGCATTTTCATCCAAAATTCGACTTTCCGCCCGTGCCCCGCAAACTTTACCCACAGTTAGGTCACTGTCCTGGGGTACCTCACAACATATTGACGCCCCCCTGGGGTGGAAGTAGGGGAAATGTGACATTTTTTCACAAAATCGAGATTTTCTCAAAATATTTCTAAGTCCCAAGGACACTTTCAGAAAATCTTCCCCAGGCTCCTGGAAGCGTCCTCGGTACGCCTCCAGCGGCTGCCCCCGCCTGGAAGTCTGACACACGCCTGGAATTTTCAAAGTATGAAAATAATGCATTTTCATCCAAAATTCGACTTTCCGCCCGTGCCCCGCAAACTTTACCCACAGTTAGGTCACTGTCCTGGGGTACCTCACAACATATTGACGCCCCCCTGTGGTGGAAGTAGGGGAAATGTGACATTTTTCACAAAATCGAGATTTTCTCAAAATATTTCTAAGTCCCAAGGACACTTTCATGAAATCTTCCCCAGGCTCCTGGAAGCGTCCCCGGTACGCCTCTGGCGGCTGCCCCCGCCTGGAAGTCCGACACACGCCTGAAATTTTCAAAGTATGAAAATACGCATTTTCATCCAAAAATTCAACTTTCCCCCCGTGCACCGCAAACTTCACCCGCATTTAGGTCACTGCCCTGGGGTGCTTTACAACATATTGACGCCCCCCTGTGGTGGAAGTAGGGGAAATGTGACATTTTTTCACAAAATCGAGATTTTCTCAAAATATTTCTAAGTCCCAAGGACACTTTCAGAAAATCTTCCCCAGGCTCCTGGAAGCGTCCCCGGTACGCCTCTGGCGGCTGCCCCCGCCTGGAAGTCCGACACACGCCTGAAATTTTCAAAGTATGAAAATACGCATTTTCATCCAAAAATTCAACTTTCCCCCCGTGCACCGCAAACTTTACCCGCATTTAGGTCACTGCCCTTGGGTGCTTTACAACATATTGACGCCCCCCCTGTGGTGGTAGTAGGGGAAATGTGACATTTTTCACAAAATCGAGATTTTCTAAAAATTGCACTAAGTCCCAAGGACTCTTCCAGAAAATCTTCCCCGGGCTCCTGGAAGCGTCCCAGGT
>NW_027508019.1:40000-45000 GCF_051348905.1 Ranitomeya variabilis
CCTTCTCGCTCCGGGGCGTCCGCTTGGTCTCTCTCTCTCGCTCTCCCTCTCGCTCTCGCGCTCCCTGCCGAGCCGCCTCGGAGGACGGCGGACGAGGGGAAGGCGACGGCGTTCGGCCGCGGGGCACACCGCACGGTGAGAACCCACTCGCCCGCCTCCCCGCACGTCTGTCATCCCCCCACTATCGTAGGGGCTCGGGAAAAGACTGGAAAACGCGGAGCTCGGCGGTGGCGTGGAAGCGCCACCCACCGCCGCCGCTCTCGCCGATGCCCACCGCGGAGGCCGCCCTTCGGACGCTGGGGTGCGGCGCGGGCCTCCGCGGACGAGCTGCGCATCTGAAAGTCAAAGGGCCGCCCTCGGAGAAGATCGTTGTGCTGCCCCGCGCGGGGAGCGATTCGGACGGCGGGCCCCCACGCCGAGGTGGGTGGGCGCCCCTCCGTTCGCCCGTGCGGGTCGTCGGACCGCTGCCGTACCACGGTTCGGGTCAAACTCCCCACAGCTCGGCCGCCTCCGTCCGTAGACGGGAGGGCGACCGCCGGCGTGCGCGCCCAAGGACGAGTGCCTGAAACCCGGGGGGGGGTAACAGAGGAAGGAGACCGCCCGCCGTAAACCGACGCGGGCTCCAAAGCCCGGGCCGAGCGAGCGGCACCACCTCCCCACCCGGGAGCGCTGAGCCAGATCGATCGGAAGAAAGGGCAGGGGCTCGGGTGGAACCCCTGCCTCCGTTCTTCCCCTCGGGGGAGACGGGGAAGAAACGTGCCCCTGGAGTCCTGGAAGCGAGTGTCCGGCGCGCTCCGGGCGCCCTCGAGACGGAAGCCGGGTCGCGGTGCGATTCTCTCATAGGTCTCCCCGTTGGCGCGGAAGCGGGAGACATCCGACACAGAGAAACGCCGAGCCCGCTCCGAGGGGACAAAGTCAGAAGGAGCGATCCGCCCTCCCAGAGCCCTCCTGCGGACGAGGACTCTGGATCTGCCCCCCTTCTGACGACCGTCGCCCTCAGAGGACAGGAACCCACGTGGGGAGGGTCCGTTCGGGCTCGGGCGACCCAGGAAACGCGTCTCGGACTCGGGACGGACAACCGGCAAAAGTCCCCCTGGAGCCGCGGAAGCCTGGTCTCGGCGCGAGTGCGAACTTCCATGCAAAAGGGGGGTACTCGCCAAACCGCCTACCCGAGTCGAGGAACCACGAAAACAACGGATTTTGGTCGGGGCCGAGAGGTACCTCTCTCTCCTATATCCTGCAGCTGGTGTGCAAAACTGGGTATTTGCATGGTGAGACACCGACCCCCACTTTAAGGGAACAAAGTCAAAAAGTGTCCGACCTCCTGGAGCCGTGCGGCGGATCCGGCGGCCAGAAATTTCCTCATTCCGGTTCTATTTTTTTTTTTTTCGAATTTGCGAAATTTGGAGGCCAGGCGGCGTAGCTGGGACCTGGACTAGCTCGAAACACCCTGAACCGGTGAGCGGAATCGATTTCCCAAAGTTCTACGGCTCCCGGAAGCCAAAAACAGCTCGCCGGAAAATTTCAAAGTCCCAAGGACTCTTTCTTGAAAATCAATCCGGGGGCCATGGAAGTGTCCTCGGTACAACCTCAGAGCTTTCCCCCGCCTGGAAGTCTGACAGCGGTCTGACGTTTTTCAAAGTTTTGAGCTCTCTGTTTGTTCTCAAAGTCACAAAATCGCTTTTTTTCAGTTTTCCACCCAGCAGACCCAAACTTCACCCCCACTTAGGTCACTGTCTAGGGGCGCCTTACGACATATTGACGCCCCTTTAGGGTGGAAGTAGGGGAAATGGGTGATTTTTACACAAAATCGGAAATTTCTCAAAATTTTTCTAAGTGTCAAGGACTCTTCCAGAAAATCTCCCCCAGGCTCCTGGAAGCGTCCCCGGTACACCTCTGGCGGCTGCCCCCGCCTGGAAGTCCGACACACGCCTGAAATTTTCAAAGTATGAAAATACGCATTTTCATCCAAAAATTCAACTTTCCCCCCGTGCACCGCAAACTTCACCCCCACTTAGGTCACTGCCTTGGGGTGCCTTACAACATATTGACGCCCCCCTGGGGTGGAAGTAGGGGAAATGTGACATTTTTCACAAAATCGAGATTTTCTCAAAATTTTTCTAAGTGTCAAGGACTCTTCCAGAAAATCTCCCCCAGGCTCCTGGAAGCGTCCCCGGTACACCTCTGGCGGCTGCCCCCGCCTGGAAGTCCGACACACGCCTGAAATTTTCAAAGTATGAAAATACGCATTTTCATCCAAAAATTCAACTTTCCCCCCGTGCACCGCAAACTTCACCCCCACTTAGGTCACTGCCTTGGGGTGCCTTACAACATATTGACGCCCCCCTGGGGTGGAAGTAGGGGAAATGTGACATTTTTCACAAAATCGAGATTTTCTCAAAATTTTTCTAAGTGTCAAGGACTCTTCCAGAAAATCTCCCCCAGGCTCCTGGAAGCGTCCCCGGTACACCTCTGGCGGCTGCCCCCGCCTGGAAGTCCGACACACGCCTGAAATTTTCAAAGTATGAAAATACGCATTTTCATCCAAAAATTCAACTTTCCCCCCGTGCACCGCAAACTTCACCCCCACTTAGGTCACTGCCTTGGGGTGCCTTACAACATATTGACGCCCCCCTGGGGTGGAAGTAGGGGAAATGTGACATTTTTCACAAAATCGAGATTTTCTCAAAATTTTTCTAAGTGTCAAGGACTCTTCCAGAAAATCTCCCCCAGGCTCCTGGAAGCGTCCCCGGTACACCTCTGGCGGCTGCCCCCGCCTGGAAGTCCGACACACGCCTGAAATTTTCAAAGTATGAAAATACGCATTTTCATCCAAAAATTCAACTTTCCCCCCGTGCACCGCAAACTTCACCCCCACTTAGGTCACTGCCTTGGGGTGCCTTACAACATATTGACGCCCCCCTGGGGTGGAAGTAGGGGAAATGTGACATTTTTCACAAAATCGAGATTTTCTCAAAATTTTTCTAAGTGTCAAGGACTCTTCCAGAAAATCTCCCCCAGGCTCCTGGAAGCGTCCCCGGTACACCTCTGGCGGCTGCCCCCGCCTGGAAGTCCGACACACGCCTGAAATTTTCAAAGTATGAAAATACGCATTTTCATCCAAAAATTCAACTTTCCCCCCGTGCACCGCAAACTTCACCCCCACTTAGGTCACTGCCTTGGGGTGCCTTACAACATATTGACGCCCCCCTGGGGTGGAAGTAGGGGAAATGTGACATTTTTCACAAAATCGAGATTTTCTCAAAATTTTTCTAAGTGTCAAGGACTCTTCCAGAAAATCTCCCCCAGGCTCCTGGAAGCGTCCCCGGTACACCTCTGGCGGCTGCCCCCGCCTGGAAGTCCGACACACGCCTGAAATTTTCAAAGTATGAAAATACGCATTTTCATCCAAAAATTCAACTTTCCCCCCGTGCACCGCAAACTTCACCCCCACTTAGGTCACTGCCTTGGGGTGCCTTACAACATATTGACGCCCCCCTGGGGTGGAAGTAGGGGAAATGTGACATTTTTCACAAAATCGAGATTTTCTCAAAATTTTTCTAAGTGTCAAGGACTCTTCCAGAAAATCTCCCCCAGGCTCCTGGAAGCGTCCCCGGTACACCTCTGGCGGCTGCCCCCGCCTGGAAGTCCGACACACGCCTGAAATTTTCAAAGTATGAAAATACGCATTTTCATCCAAAAATTCAACTTTCCCCCCGTGCACCGCAAACTTCACCCCCACTTAGGTCACTGCCTTGGGGTGCCTTACAACATATTGACGCCCCCCTGGGGTGGAAGTAGGGGAAATGTGACATTTTTTCACAAAATCGAGATTTTCTCAAAATATTTCTAAGTCCCAAGGACACTTTCAGAAAATCTTCCCCAGGCTCCTGGAAGCGTCCCCGGTACGCCTCCGGCGGCTGCCCCCGCCTGGAAGTCTGACACACGCCTGAAATTTTCAAAGTATGAAAATACGCATTTTCATCCAAAAATTCGACTTTCCGCCCGTGCACCGCAAAATTCACCCTCATTTAGGTCACTGCCCTGGGGTGCTTTACAACATATTGACGCCCCCCTGGGGTGGAAGTAGGGGAAATGTGACATTTTTCACAAAATCGGAAATTTCTCAAAATTTTTCTAAGTCCCAAGGACACTTTCAGAAAATCTTCCCCAGGCTCCTGGAAGCGTCCTCGGTACGCCTCCGGCGGCTGCCCCCGCCTGGAAGTCTGACACACGCCTGAAATTTTCAAAGTATGAAAATAATGCATTTTCATCCAAAATTCGACTTTCCGCCCGTGCCCCGCAAACTTTACCCACAGTTAGGTCACTGTCCTGGGGTACCTCACAACATATTGACGCCCCCCTGGGGTGGAAGTAGGGGAAATGTGACATTTTTTCACAAAATCGAGATTTTCTCAAAATATTTCTAAGTCCCAAGGACACTTTCAGAAAATCTTCCCCAGGCTCCTGGAAGCGTCCTCGGTACGCCTCCAGCGGCTGCCCCCGCCTGGAAGTCTGACACACGCCTGGAATTTTCAAAGTATGAAAATAATGCATTTTCATCCAAAATTCGACTTTCCGCCCGTGCCCCGCAAACTTTACCCACAGTTAGGTCACTGTCCTGGGGTACCTCACAACATATTGACGCCCCCCTGTGGTGGAAGTAGGGGAAATGTGACATTTTTCACAAAATCGAGATTTTCTCAAAATATTTCTAAGTCCCAAGGACACTTTCATGAAATCTTCCCCAGGCTCCTGGAAGCGTCCCCGGTACGCCTCTGGCGGCTGCCCCCGCCTGGAAGTCCGACACACGCCTGAAATTTTCAAAGTATGAAAATACGCATTTTCATCCAAAAATTCAACTTTCCCCCCGTGCACCGCAAACTTCACCCGCATTTAGGTCACTGCCCTGGGGTGCTTTACAACATATTGACGCCCCCCTGTGGTGGAAGTAGGGGAAATGTGACATTTTTTCACAAAATCGAGATTTTCTCAAAATA
>NW_027508019.1:55000-61929 GCF_051348905.1 Ranitomeya variabilis
AAAGACCACCCCTTGCGCGGGAAGGTCGAGGTGACTGGCCTCCGGAGGACGCCACGGCCGCCCTGCCTCGTGACCCACCGCTCCCGGGGCGACGCACTGAGTCGCTGCTGGGGAGAGGGGCCAGGGCGTGGGGGGGCCTGTGCGGCGCCGCCGTCTGGCTTAGACCTGCCTCCACCGCGGGGGGTCCTCGACCCACCGGCGGACGGGCGCGAGGAGTGGGAGAGGGGGGCTGGCCGTCGGGGTCCGCCGCGGCTCCGGCACAAGCCCCAGCGACCCGGAGGTCAAGCGCGGGGCATGGTCGGCCTGGCCGTGTCGGCGTCGCCCTCCGGCGTAGTCCCTTGTCCCGGGCTCTTGCCCGTAACCTCAAAGGTGACCGACCGAGCGGCGTCTCCCCCCGAAGCCGTGTCTCGACTGTTGAGAACAGACGAAGTCCGGTGCGGCAATACGCCGGGTACTCCCTTCGCCAAACTCGTGCCCCCCTTCGATTCGTCTTTCCTTCTCCATCCTCCCTTCTCGCTCCGGGGCGTCCGCTTGGTCTCTCTCTCTCGCTCTCCCTCTCGCTCTCGCGCTCCCTGCCGAGCCGCCTCGGAGGACGGCGGACGAGGGAAGGCGACGGCGTTCGGCCGCGGGGCACACCGCACGGTGAGAACCCACTCGCCCGCCTCCCCGCACGTCTGTCATCCCCCCACTATCGTAGGGGCTCGGGAAAAGACTGGAAAACGCGGAGCTCGGCGGTGGCGTGGAAGCGCCACCCACCGCCGCCGCTCTCGCCGATGCCCACCGCGGAGGCCGCCCTTCGGACGCTGGGGTGCGGCGCGGGCCTCCGCGGACGAGCTGCGCATCTGAAAGTCAAAGGGCCGCCCTCGGAGAAGATCGTTGTGCTGCCCCGCGCGGGGAGCGATTCGGACGGCGGCCCCCACGCCGAGGTGGGTGGGCGCCCCTCCGTTCGCCCGTGCGGGTCGTCGGACCGCTGCCGTACCACGGTTCGGGTCAAACTCCCCACAGCTCGGCCGCCTCCGTCCGTAGACGGGAGGGCGACCGCCGGCGTGCGCGCCCAAGGACGAGTGCCTGAAACCCGGGGGGGGGTAACAGAGGAAGGAGACCGCCCGCCGTAAACCGACGCGGGCTCCAAAGCCCGGGCCGAGCGAGCGGCACCACCTCCCCACCCGGGAGCGCTGAGCCAGATCGATCGGAAGAAAGGGCAGGGGCTCGGGTGGAACCCCTGCCTCCGTTCTTCCCCTCGGGGGAGACGGGGAAGAAACGTGCCCCTGGAGTCCTGGAAGCGAGTGTCCGGCGCGCTCCGGGCGCCCTCGAGACGGAAGCCGGGTCGCGGTGCGATTCTCTCATAGGTCTCCCCGTTGGCGCGGAAGCGGGAGACATCCGACACAGAGAAACGCCGAGCCCGCTCCGAGGGGACAAAGTCAGAAGGAGCGATCCGCCCTCCCAGAGCCCTCCTGCGGACGAGGACTCTGGATCTGCCCCCCTTCTGACGACCGTCGCCCTCAGAGGACAGGAACCCACGTGGGGAGGGTCCGTTCGGGCTCGGGCGACCCAGGAAACGCGTCTCGGACTCGGGACGGACAACCGGCAAAAGTCCCCTGGAGCCGCGGAAGCCTGGTCTCGGCGCGAGTGCGAACTTCCATGCAAAAGGGGGGTACTCGCCAAACCGCCTACCCGAGTCGAGGAACCACGAAAACAACGGATTTTGGTCGGGGCGAGAGGTACCTCTCTCTCCTATATCCTGCAGCTGGTGTGCAAAACTGGGTATTTGCATGGTGAGACACCGACCCCCACTTTAAGGAACAAAGTCAAAAAGTGTCCGACCTCCTGGAGCCGTGCGGCGGATCGGCGGCCAGAAATTTCCTCATTCCGGTTCTATTTTTTTTTTTTTCGAATTTGCGAAATTTGGAGGCCAGGCGGCGTAGCTGGGACCTGGACTAGCTCGAAACACCCTGAACCGGTGAGCGGAATCGATTTCCCAAAGTTCTACGGCTCCCGGAAGCCAAAAACAGCTCGCCGGAAAATTTCAAAGTCCCAAGGACTCTTTCTTGAAAATCAATCCGGGGGCCATGGAAGTGTCCTCGGTACAACCTCAGAGCTTTCCCCCGCCTGGAAGTCTGACAGCGGTCTGACGTTTTTCAAAGTTTTGAGCTCTCTGTTTGTTCTCAAAGTCACAAAATCGCTTTTTTTCAGTTTTCCACCCAGCAGACCCAAACTTCACCCCCACTTAGGTCACTGTCTAGGGGCGCCTTACGACATATTGACGCCCCTTTAGGGTGGAAGTAGGGAATGGGTGATTTTTACACAAAATCGGAAATTTCTCAAAATTTTTCTAAGTGTCAAGGACTCTTCCAGAAAATCTCCCCCAGGCTCCTGGAAGCGTCCCCGGTACACTCTGGCGGCTGCCCCCGCCTGGAAGTCCGACACACGCCTGAAATTTTCAAAGTATGAAAATACGCATTTTCATCCAAAAATTCAACTTTCCCCCCGTGCACCGCAAACTTCACCCCCACTTAGGTCACTGCCTTGGGGTGCCTTACAACATATTGACGCCCCCCTGGGGTGGAAGTAGGGAAATGTGACATTTTTCACAAAATCGAGATTTTCTCAAAATTTTTCTAAGTGTCAAGGACTCTTCCAGAAATCTCCCCCAGGCTCCTGGAAGCGTCCCCGGTACACCTCTGGCGGCTGCCCCCGCCTGGAAGTCCGACACACGCCTGAAATTTTCAAAGTATGAAAATACGCATTTTCATCCAAAATTCAACTTTCCCCCCGTGCACCGCAAACTTCACCCCCACTTAGGTCACTGCCTTGGGGTGCCTTACAACATATTGACGCCCCCCTGGGTGGAAGTAGGGGAAATGTGACATTTTTCACAAAATCGAGATTTTCTCAAAATTTTTCTAAGTGTCAAGGACTCTTCCAGAAAATCTCCCCCAGGCTCCTGGAAGCGTCCCCGGTACACCTCTGGCGGCTGCCCCCGCCTGGAAGTCCGACACACGCCTGAAATTTTCAAAGTATGAAATACGCATTTTCATCCAAAAATTCAACTTTCCCCCCGTGCACCGCAAACTTCACCCCCACTTAGGTCACTGCCTTGGGGTGCCTTACAACATATTGACGCCCCCTGGGGTGGAAGTAGGGGAAATGTGACATTTTTCACAAAATCGAGATTTTCTCAAAATTTTTCTAAGTGTCAAGGACTCTTCCAGAAAATCTCCCCCAGGCTCCTGGAAGCGTCCCCGGTACACCTCTGGCGGCTGCCCCGCCTGGAAGTCCGACACACGCCTGAAATTTTCAAAGTATGAAAATACGCATTTTCATCCAAAAATTCAACTTTCCCCCCGTGCACCGCAAAACTTCACCCCCACTTAGGTCACTGCCTTGGGGTGCCTTACAACATATTGACGCCCCCTGGGGTGGAAAGTAGGGGAAATGTGACATTTTTCACAAAAATCGAGATTTTCTCAAAATTTTTCTAAGTGTCAAGGACTCTTCCAGAAAATCTCCCCCAGGCTCCTGGAAGCGTCCCCGGTACACCTCTGGCGGCTGCCCCCGCCTGGAAGTCCGACACACGCCTGAAATTTTCAAAGTATGAAAATACGCATTTTCATCCAAAAATTCAACTTTCCCCCCGTGCACCGCAAACTTCACCCCACTTAGGTCACTGCCTTGGGGTGCCTTACAACATATTGACGCCCCCCTGGGGTGGAAGTAGGGGAAATGTGACATTTTTCACAAAATCGAGATTTTCTCAAAATTTTTCTAAGTGTCAAGGACTCTTCCAGAAAATCTCCCCCAGGCTCCTGGAAGCGTCCCCGGTACACCTCTGGCGGCTGCCCCCGCCTGGAAGTCCGACACACGCCTGAAATTTTCAAAGTATGAAAATACGCATTTTCATCCAAAAATTCAACTTTCCCCCCGTGCACCGCAAACTTCACCCCCACTTAGGTCACTGCCTTGGGGTGCCTTACAACATATTGACGCCCCCCTGGGGTGGAAGTAGGGGAAATGTGACATTTTTCACAAAATCGAGATTTTCTCAAAATATTTCTAAGTCCCAAGGACACTTTCAGAAAATCTTCCCCAGGCTCCTGGAAGCGTCCCCGGTACGCCTCCGGCGGCTGCCCCCGCCTGGAAGTCTGACACACGCCTGAAATTTTCAAAGTATGAAAATACGCATTTTCATCCAAAAATTCGACTTTCCGCCCGTGCACCGCAAAATTCACCCTCATTTAGGTCACTGCCCTGGGGTGCTTTACAACATATTGACGCCCCCCTGGGGTGGAAGTAGGGGAAATGTGACATTTTTCACAAAATCGGAAATTTCTCAAAATTTTTCTAAGTCCCAAGGACACTTTCAGAAAATCTTCCCCAGGCTCCTGGAAGCGTCCTCGGTACGCCTCCGGCGGCTGCCCCCCGCCTGGAAGTCTGACACACGCCTGAAATTTTCAAAGTATGAAAATAATGCATTTTCATCCAAAATTCGACTTTCCGCCCGTGCCCCGCAAACTTTACCCACAGTTAGGTCACTGTCCTGGGGTACCTCACAACATATTGACGCCCCCCTGGGGTGGAAGTAGGGGAAATGTGACATTTTTTCACAAAATCGAGATTTTCTCAAAATATTTCTAAGTCCCAAGGACACTTTCAGAAAATCTTCCCCAGGCTCCTGGAAGCGTCCTCGGTACGCCTCCAGCGGCTGCCCCCGCCTGGAAGTCTGACACACGCCTGGAATTTTCAAAGTATGAAAATAATGCATTTTCATCCAAAATTCGACTTTCGCCCGTGCCCCGCAAACTTTACCCACAGTTAGGTCACTGTCCTGGGGTACCTCACAACATATTGACGCCCCCCTGTGGTGGAAGTAGGGGAAATGTGACATTTTTCACAAAATCGAGATTTTCTCAAAATATTTCTAAGTCCCAAGGACACTTTCATGAAATCTTCCCCAGGCTCCTGGAAGCGTCCCCGGTACGCCTCTGGCGGCTGCCCCCGCCTGGAAGTCCGACACACGCCTGAAATTTTCAAAGTATGAAAATACGCATTTTCATCCAAAAATTCAACTTTCCCCCCGTGCACCGCAAACTTCACCCGCATTTAGGTCACTGCCCTGGGTGCTTTACAACATATTGACGCCCCCCTGTGGTGGAAGTAGGGGAAATGTGACATTTTTTCACAAAATCGAGATTTTCTCAAAATATTTCTAAGTCCCAAGGACACTTTCAGAAAATCTTCCCCAGGCTCCTGGAAGCGTCCCCGGTACGCCTCTGGCGGCTGCCCCCGCCTGGAAGTCCGACACACGCCTGAAATTTTCAAAGTATGAAAATACGCATTTTCATCCAAAAATTCAACTTTCCCCCCGTGCACCGCAAACTTTACCCGCATTTAGGTCACTGCCCTTGGGTGCTTTACAACATATTGACGCCCCCCCTGTGGTGGTAGTAGGGGAAATGTGACATTTTTCACAAAATCGAGATTTTCTAAAAATTGCACTAAGTCCCAAGGACTCTTCCAGAAAATCTTCCCCGGGCTCCTGGAAAGCGTCCCAGGTACACCTCCGGCGGCTGCCCCCGCCTGGAAGTCTGACACACGCCTGAAATTTTTAAAGTATGAAAAATACGCATTTTCATCCAAAAATTCAACTTTCCCCCGTGCACCGCAAACTTCACCCGCATTTAGGTCACTGCCTTGGGGTGCCTTACAACATATTGACGCCCCCCTGTGGTGGTAGTAGGGGAAATGTGACATTTTTCACAAAATCGAGATTTTCTAAAAAATTGCACTAAGTCCCAAGCACTCTTCCAGAAAATCTCCCCCAGGCTCCTGGAAGCGTCCCCGGTACACCTCCGGCGGCTGCACCCGCCTGGAAGTCTGACACACGCCTGAAAATTTCAAAGTATGAAAATACGCATTTTCATCCAAAAATTCAACTTTCCGCCCGTGCCCCGCAAACTTTACCCACAGTTAGGTCACTGTCCTGGGTTACCTCACAACATATTGACGCCCCCCTGTGGTGGAAGTAGGGGAAATGTGACATTTTTCACAAAATCGAGATTTTCTCAAAATATTTCTAAGTCCCAAGGACACTTTCAGAAAATCTTCCCCAGGCTCCTGGAAGCGTCCTCGGTACGCCTCCAGCGGCTGCCCCCGCCTGGAAGTCTGACACACGCCTGAAATTTTCAAAGTATGAAAATACGCATTTTCATCCAAAAATTCAACTTTCCCCCCGTGCACCGCAAACTTCACCCGCATTTAGGTCACTGCCCTGGGGTGCTTTACAACATATTGACGCCCCCCTGGGGTGGAAGTAGGGAAATGTGACATTTTTTCACAAAATCGATATTTTCTCAAAATTTTTCTAAGTGTCAAGGACTCTTCCAGAAAATCTTCCCCAGGCTCCTGGAAGCGTCCTCGGTACAGCCCCAGCAGTTTCTCCCACCTGGAAGTCTGACATTTTTTTCAGTGTGAAAACATGGTTTTCCGCTCCAGTGTCATCCGTCCGCCCATGGAACTCTCGCTTTGACCCCACTTTTGGAGATTCTCTCGGGGCACTCGGGGGCGACTATTAAGCCCTCCGCCGACCTCCGCAGGCCGACTATTAAACACGGCTGACATTTTTTTCAGTGTGAAAATATGGTTTTCCGCTCCAGAGTCATCCGTCCGCCCATGGAACTCTCGCTTTGACCCCACTTTTGGAGATTCTCTCGGGGCACTCGGGGGCGACTATTAAGCCCTCCGCCGACCTCCGCAGGCCGACTATTAAACACGGCTGACATTTTTTTCAGTGTGAAAATATGGTTTTCCGCTCCAGAGTCATCCGTCCGCCCATGGAACTCTCGCTTTGACCCCACTTTTGGAGATTCTCTCGGGGCACTCGGGGGCGACTATTAAGCCCTCCGCCGACCTCCGCAGGCCGACTATTAAGC
>NW_027508020.1:0-63155 GCF_051348905.1 Ranitomeya variabilis
GGCCAAAGGCTCATTGTGACTGCACGTGAAGGTTCCGTGCTCAGATTCTATCTACTGCAGGCAGCGCACCTGATTGGTCCAAAGCATTACAATACTCACACAGGTGTAGATGGACAAGACAAGCATAGTCAAGATCAGCACAGACACCATTTTTCCTTTTTTTTAAATACATATAATACACCACATTTAAAATTCGGTGGTCCACAAGAGGGAGACAATGTTTCACAAAAGAATTCATGCAGTCAGAAAAGTGGTATATATGGCAGAGCTACTCATTGGATACTTCAATTTAAACAGTACTGACAGCCGGGGCCTAATTTTGTAGATGGCACAGTATATTTGCAACACTGTAACAAAGGCCTAATACAGGCCTACATCTTAACACACCTGTTGCAACCAGTAAAGACACATTGATTGATTGCATATTGAATGCAATACAATGTTTGACATACATAGGTGAAAGCAAAGCCCCCAACTGGTCCCCAAATAGGGGACGTATCAGATACTACACTTGATCTTGAGCGGCGGCGGCGGCGACGACGACGGATGCGAAAGGCAGAGGAGAGATAACCAGAAATGGTTTGCCACTTCTGCCGCACCAAGGCCTAAAACCGACACCCATTGTGGAGAGAGAGCAAAAATTGCCATGGGGAAGGCCTTTCTAGAAGCTCTGGAGGCCTTCTCAATGACAGCTCTACTGTGTATGTGTGTGTGTTCAAGCTGTGCACAACGCGTTTTGAATCTGCATATCTCCACCTATTTTAACACACCCTCCATCCCCCTTTTGCTCTAAAGTGTGCAGTAACTGAGTGGGAAATTCAAAAAACAGACAGGCGAGCAGTTGTCTTCCCAACTCTCCTGAAGCTGGGCACAGACCCCCCCTGCCATGTGGTCTGCTGCTGCACCAGCAGCAGACTGAAGACGGCGGCCATTTTTCACTGCCTGTTATAGGCCAAGAGCCCATTGTGACACGTGAGAGTTCCGGAGACAATGGCCAAAGGCTCATTGTGACTGCACGTGAAGGTTCCGTGCTCAGATTCTATCTACTGCAGGCAGCGCACCTGATTGGTCCAAAGCATTACAATACTCACACAGGTGTAGATGGACAAGACAAGCATAGTCAAGATCAGCACAGACACCATTTTTCCTTTTTTTTAAATACATATAATACACCACATTTAAAATTCGGTGGTCCACAAGAGGGAGACAATGTTTCACAAAAGAATTCATGCAGTCAGAAAAGTGGTATATATGGCAGAGCTACTCATTGGATACTTCAATTTAAACAGTACTGACAGCCGGGGCCTAATTTTGTAGATGGCACAGTATATTTGCAACACTGTAACAAAGGCCTAATACAGGCCTACATCTTAACACACCTGTTGCAACCAGTAAAGACACATTGATTGATTGCATATTGAATGCAATACAATGTTTGACATACATAGGTGAAAGCAAAGCCCCCAACTGGTCCCCAAATAGGGGACGTATCAGATACTACACTTGATCTTGAGCGGCGGCGGCGGCGACGACGACGGATGCGAAAGGCAGAGGAGAGATAACCAGAAATGGTTTGCCACTTCTGCCGCACCAAGGCCTAAAACCGACACCCATTGTGGAGAGAGAGCAAAAATTGCCATGGGGAAGGCCTTTCTAGAAGCTCTGGAGGCCTTCTCAATGACAGCTCTACTGTGTATGTGTGTGTGTTCAAGCTGTGCACAACGCGTTTTGAATCTGCATATCTCCACCTATTTTAACACACCCTCCATCCCCCTTTTGCTCTAAAGTGTGCAGTAACTGAGTGGGAAATTCAAAAAACAGACAGGCGAGCAGTTGTCTTCCCAACTCTCCTGAAGCTGGGCACAGACCCCCCCTGCCATGTGGTCTGCTGCTGCACCAGCAGCAGACTGAAGACGGCGGCCATTTTTCACTGCCTGTTATAGGCCAAGAGCCCATTGTGACACGTGAGAGTTCCGGAGACAATGGCCAAAGGCTCATTGTGACTGCACGTGAAGGTTCCGTGCTCAGATTCTATCTACTGCAGGCAGCGCACCTGATTGGTCCAAAGCATTACAATACTCACACAGGTGTAGATGGACAAGACAAGCATAGTCAAGATCAGCACAGACACCATTTTTCCTTTTTTTTAAATACATATAATACACCACATTTAAAATTCGGTGGTCCACAAGAGGGAGACAATGTTTCACAAAAGAATTCATGCAGTCAGAAAAGTGGTATATATGGCAGAGCTACTCATTGGATACTTCAATTTAAACAGTACTGACAGCCGGGGCCTAATTTTGTAGATGGCACAGTATATTTGCAACACTGTAACAAAGGCCTAATACAGGCCTACATCTTAACACACCTGTTGCAACCAGTAAAGACACATTGATTGATTGCATATTGAATGCAATACAATGTTTGACATACATAGGTGAAAGCAAAGCCCCCAACTGGTCCCCAAATAGGGGACGTATCAGATACTACACTTGATCTTGAGCGGCGGCGGCGGCGACGACGACGGATGCGAAAGGCAGAGGAGAGATAACCAGAAATGGTTTGCCACTTCTGCCGCACCAAGGCCTAAAACCGACACCCATTGTGGAGAGAGAGCAAAAATTGCCATGGGGAAGGCCTTTCTAGAAGCTCTGGAGGCCTTCTCAATGACAGCTCTACTGTGTATGTGTGTGTGTTCAAGCTGTGCACAACGCGTTTTGAATCTGCATATCTCCACCTATTTTAACACACCCTCCATCCCCCTTTTGCTCTAAAGTGTGCAGTAACTGAGTGGGAAATTCAAAAAACAGACAGGCGAGCAGTTGTCTTCCCAACTCTCCTGAAGCTGGGCACAGACCCCCCCTGCCATGTGGTCTGCTGCTGCACCAGCAGCAGACTGAAGACGGCGGCCATTTTTCACTGCCTGTTATAGGCCAAGAGCCCATTGTGACACGTGAGAGTTCCGGAGACAATGGCCAAAGGCTCATTGTGACTGCACGTGAAGGTTCCGTGCTCAGATTCTATCTACTGCAGGCAGCGCACCTGATTGGTCCAAAGCATTACAATACTCACACAGGTGTAGATGGACAAGACAAGCATAGTCAAGATCAGCACAGACACCATTTTTCCTTTTTTTTAAATACATATAATACACCACATTTAAAATTCGGTGGTCCACAAGAGGGAGACAATGTTTCACAAAAGAATTCATGCAGTCAGAAAAGTGGTATATATGGCAGAGCTACTCATTGGATACTTCAATTTAAACAGTACTGACAGCCGGGGCCTAATTTTGTAGATGGCACAGTATATTTGCAACACTGTAACAAAGGCCTAATACAGGCCTACATCTTAACACACCTGTTGCAACCAGTAAAGACACATTGATTGATTGCATATTGAATGCAATACAATGTTTGACATACATAGGTGAAAGCAAAGCCCCCAACTGGTCCCCAAATAGGGGACGTATCAGATACTACACTTGATCTTGAGCGGCGGCGGCGGCGACGACGACGGATGCGAAAGGCAGAGGAGAGATAACCAGAAATGGTTTGCCACTTCTGCCGCACCAAGGCCTAAAACCGACACCCATTGTGGAGAGAGAGCAAAAATTGCCATGGGGAAGGCCTTTCTAGAAGCTCTGGAGGCCTTCTCAATGACAGCTCTACTGTGTATGTGTGTGTGTTCAAGCTGTGCACAACGCGTTTTGAATCTGCATATCTCCACCTATTTTAACACACCCTCCATCCCCCTTTTGCTCTAAAGTGTGCAGTAACTGAGTGGGAAATTCAAAAAACAGACAGGCGAGCAGTTGTCTTCCCAACTCTCCTGAAGCTGGGCACAGACCCCCCCTGCCATGTGGTCTGCTGCTGCACCAGCAGCAGACTGAAGACGGCGGCCATTTTTCACTGCCTGTTATAGGCCAAGAGCCCATTGTGACACGTGAGAGTTCCGGAGACAATGGCCAAAGGCTCATTGTGACTGCACGTGAAGGTTCCGTGCTCAGATTCTATCTACTGCAGGCAGCGCACCTGATTGGTCCAAAGCATTACAATACTCACACAGGTGTAGATGGACAAGACAAGCATAGTCAAGATCAGCACAGACACCATTTTTCCTTTTTTTTAAATACATATAATACACCACATTTAAAATTCGGTGGTCCACAAGAGGGAGACAATGTTTCACAAAAGAATTCATGCAGTCAGAAAAGTGGTATATATGGCAGAGCTACTCATTGGATACTTCAATTTAAACAGTACTGACAGCCGGGGCCTAATTTTGTAGATGGCACAGTATATTTGCAACACTGTAACAAAGGCTAATACAGGCCTACATCTTAACACACCTGTTGCAACCAGTAAAGACACATTGATTGATTGCATATTGAATGCAATACAATGTTTGACATACATAGGTGAAAGCAAAGCCCCCAACTGGTCCCCAAATAGGGGACGTATCAGATACTACACTTGATCTTGAGCGGCGGCGGCGGCGACGACGACGGATGCGAAAGGCAGAGGAGAGATAACCAGAAATGGTTTGCCACTTCTGCCGCACCAAGGCCTAAAACCGACACCCATTGTGGAGAGAGAGCAAAAATTGCCATGGGGAAGGCCTTTCTAGAAGCTCTGGAGGCCTTCTCAATGACAGCTCTACTGTGTATGTGTGTGTGTTCAAGCTGTGCACAACGCGTTTTGAATCTGCATATCTCCACCTATTTTAACACACCCTCCATCCCCCTTTTGCTCTAAAGTGTGCAGTAACTGAGTGGGAAATTCAAAAAACAGACAGGCGAGCAGTTGTCTTCCCAACTCTCCTGAAGCTGGGCACAGACCCCCCCTGCCATGTGGTCTGCTGCTGCACCAGCAGCAGACTGAAGACGGCGGCCATTTTTCACTGCCTGTTATAGGCCAAGAGCCCATTGTGACACGTGAGAGTTCCGGAGACAATGGCCAAAGGCTCATTGTGACTGCACGTGAAGGTTCCGTGCTCAGATTCTATCTACTGCAGGCAGCGCACCTGATTGGTCCAAAGCATTACAATACTCACACAGGTGTAGATGGACAAGACAAGCATAGTCAAGATCAGCACAGACACCATTTTTCCTTTTTTTTAAATACATATAATACACCACATTTAAAATTCGGTGGTCCACAAGAGGGAGACAATGTTTCACAAAAGAATTCATGCAGTCAGAAAAGTGGTATATATGGCAGAGCTACTCATTGGATACTTCAATTTAAACAGTACTGACAGCCGGGGCCTAATTTTGTAGATGGCACAGTATATTTGCAACACTGTAACAAAGGCCTAATACAGGCCTACATCTTAACACACCTGTTGCAACCAGTAAAGACACATTGATTGATTGCATATTGAATGCAATACAATGTTTGACATACATAGGTGAAAGCAAAGCCCCCAACTGGTCCCCAAATAGGGGACGTATCAGATACTACACTTGATCTTGAGCGGCGGCGGCGGCGACGACGACGGATGCGAAAGGCAGAGGAGAGATAACCAGAAATGGTTTGCCACTTCTGCCGCACCAAGGCCTAAAACCGACACCCATTGTGGAGAGAGAGCAAAAATTGCCATGGGGAAGGCCTTTCTAGAAGCTCTGGAGGCCTTCTCAATGACAGCTCTACTGTGTATGTGTGTGTGTTCAAGCTGTGCACAACGCGTTTTGAATCTGCATATCTCCACCTATTTTAACACACCCTCCATCCCCCTTTTGCTCTAAAGTGTGCAGTAACTGAGTGGGAAATTCAAAAAACAGACAGGCGAGCAGTTGTCTTCCCAACTCTCCTGAAGCTGGGCACAGACCCCCCCTGCCATGTGGTCTGCTGCTGCACCAGCAGCAGACTGAAGACGGCGGCCATTTTTCACTGCCTGTTATAGGCCAAGAGCCCATTGTGACACGTGAGAGTTCCGGAGACAATGGCCAAAGGCTCATTGTGACTGCACGTGAAGGTTCCGTGCTCAGATTCTATCTACTGCAGGCAGCGCACCTGATTGGTCCAAAGCATTACAATACTCACACAGGTGTAGATGGACAAGACAAGCATAGTCAAGATCAGCACAGACACCATTTTTCCTTTTTTTTAAATACATATAATACACCACATTTAAAATTCGGTGGTCCACAAGAGGGAGACAATGTTTCACAAAAGAATTCATGCAGTCAGAAAAGTGGTATATATGGCAGAGCTACTCATTGGATACTTCAATTTAAACAGTACTGACAGCCGGGGCCTAATTTTGTAGATGGCACAGTATATTTGCAACACTGTAACAAAGGCCTAATACAGGCCTACATCTTAACACACCTGTTGCAACCAGTAAAGACACATTGATTGATTGCATATTGAATGCAATACAATGTTTGACATACATAGGTGAAAGCAAAGCCCCCAACTGGTCCCCAAATAGGGGACGTATCAGATACTACACTTGATCTTGAGCGGCGGCGGCGGCGACGACGACGGATGCGAAAGGCAGAGGAGAGATAACCAGAAATGGTTTGCCACTTCTGCCGCACCAAGGCCTAAAACCGACACCCATTGTGGAGAGAGAGCAAAAATTGCCATGGGGAAGGCCTTTCTAGAAGCTCTGGAGGCCTTCTCAATGACAGCTCTACTGTGTATGTGTGTGTGTTCAAGCTGTGCACAACGCGTTTTGAATCTGCATATCTCCACCTATTTTAACACACCCTCCATCCCCCTTTTGCTCTAAAGTGTGCAGTAACTGAGTGGGAAATTCAAAAAACAGACAGGCGAGCAGTTGTCTTCCCAACTCTCCTGAAGCTGGGCACAGACCCCCCCTGCCATGTGGTCTGCTGCTGCACCAGCAGCAGACTGAAGACGGCGGCCATTTTTCACTGCCTGTTATAGGCCAAGAGCCCATTGTGACACGTGAGAGTTCCGGAGACAATGGCCAAAGGCTCATTGTGACTGCACGTGAAGGTTCCGTGCTCAGATTCTATCTACTGCAGGCAGCGCACCTGATTGGTCCAAAGCATTACAATACTCACACAGGTGTAGATGGACAAGACAAGCATAGTCAAGATCAGCACAGACACCATTTTTCCTTTTTTTAAATACATATAATACACCACATTTAAAATTCGGTGGTCCACAAGAGGGAGACAATGTTTCACAAAAGAATTCATGCAGTCAGAAAAGTGGTATATATGGCAGAGCTACTCATTGGATACTTCAATTTAAACAGTACTGACAGCCGGGGCCTAATTTTGTAGATGGCACAGTATATTTGCAACACTGTAACAAAGGCCTAATACAGGCCTACATCTTAACACACCTGTTGCAACCAGTAAAGACACATTGATTGATTGCATATTGAATGCAATACAATGTTTGACATACATAGGTGAAAGCAAAGCCCCCAACTGGTCCCCAAATAGGGGACGTATCAGATACTACACTTGATCTTGAGCGGCGGCGGCGGCGACGACGACGGATGCGAAAGGCAGAGGAGAGATAACCAGAAATGGTTTGCCACTTCTGCCGCACCAAGGCCTAAAACCGACACCCATTGTGGAGAGAGAGCAAAAATTGCCATGGGGAAGGCCTTTCTAGAAGCTCTGGAGGCCTTCTCAATGACAGCTCTACTGTGTATGTGTGTGTGTTCAAGCTGTGCACAACGCGTTTTGAATCTGCATATCTCCACCTATTTTAACACACCCTCCATCCCCCTTTTGCTCTAAAGTGTGCAGTAACTGAGTGGGAAATTCAAAAAACAGACAGGCGAGCAGTTGTCTTCCCAACTCTCCTGAAGCTGGGCACAGACCCCCCTGCCATGTGGTCTGCTGCTGCACCAGCAGCAGACTGAAGACGGCGGCCATTTTTCACTGCCTGTTATAGGCCAAGAGCCCATTGTGACACGTGAGAGTTCCGGAGACAATGGCCAAAGGCTCATTGTGACTGCACGTGAAGGTTCCGTGCTCAGATTCTATCTACTGCAGGCAGCGCACCTGATTGGTCCAAAGCATTACAATACTCACACAGGTGTAGATGGACAAGACAAGCATAGTCAAGATCAGCACAGACACCATTTTTCCTTTTTTTTAAATACATATAATACACCACATTTAAAATTCGGTGGTCCACAAGAGGGAGACAATGTTTCACAAAAGAATTCATGCAGTCAGAAAAGTGGTATATATGGCAGAGCTACTCATTGGATACTTCAATTTAAACAGTACTGACAGCCGGGGCCTAATTTTGTAGATGGCACAGTATATTTGCAACACTGTAACAAAGGCCTAATACAGGCCTACATCTTAACACACCTGTTGCAACCAGTAAAGACACATTGATTGATTGCATATTGAATGCAATACAATGTTTGACATACATAGGTGAAAGCAAAGCCCCCAACTGGTCCCCAAATAGGGGACGTATCAGATACTACACTTGATCTTGAGCGGCGGCGGCGGCGACGACGACGGATGCGAAAGGCAGAGGAGAGATAACCAGAAATGGTTTGCCACTTCTGCCGCACCAAGGCCTAAAACCGACACCCATTGTGGAGAGAGAGCAAAAATTGCCATGGGGAAGGCCTTTCTAGAAGCTCTGGAGGCCTTCTCAATGACAGCTCTACTGTGTATGTGTGTGTGTTCAAGCTGTGCACAACGCGTTTTGAATCTGCATATCTCCACCTATTTTAACACACCCTCCATCCCCCTTTTGCTCTAAAGTGTGCAGTAACTGAGTGGGAAATTCAAAAAACAGACAGGCGAGCAGTTGTCTTCCCAACTCTCCTGAAGCTGGGCACAGACCCCCCCTGCCATGTGGTCTGCTGCTGCACCAGCAGCAGACTGAAGACGGCGGCCATTTTTCACTGCCTGTTATAGGCCAAGAGCCCATTGTGACACGTGAGAGTTCCGGAGACAATGGCCAAAGGCTCATTGTGACTGCACGTGAAGGTTCCGTGCTCAGATTCTATCTACTGCAGGCAGCGCACCTGATTGGTCCAAAGCATTACAATACTCACACAGGTGTAGATGGACAAGACAAGCATAGTCAAGATCAGCACAGACACCATTTTTCCTTTTTTTTAAATACATATAATACACCACATTTAAAATTCGGTGGTCCACAAGAGGGAGACAATGTTTCACAAAAGAATTCATGCAGTCAGAAAAGTGGTATATATGGCAGAGCTACTCATTGGATACTTCAATTTAAACAGTACTGACAGCCGGGGCCTAATTTTGTAGATGGCACAGTATATTTGCAACACTGTAACAAAGGCCTAATACAGGCCTACATCTTAACACACCTGTTGCAACCAGTAAAGACACATTGATTGATTGCATATTGAATGCAATACAATGTTTGACATACATAGGTGAAAGCAAAGCCCCCAACTGGTCCCCAAATAGGGGACGTATCAGATACTACACTTGATCTTGAGCGGCGGCGGCGGCGACGACGACGGATGCGAAAGGCAGAGGAGAGATAACCAGAAATGGTTTGCCACTTCTGCCGCACCAAGGCCTAAAACCGACACCCATTGTGGAGAGAGAGCAAAAATTGCCATGGGGAAGGCCTTTCTAGAAGCTCTGGAGGCCTTCTCAATGACAGCTCTACTGTGTATGTGTGTGTGTTCAAGCTGTGCACAACGCGTTTTGAATCTGCATATCTCCACCTATTTTAACACACCCTCCATCCCCCTTTTGCTCTAAAGTGTGCAGTAACTGAGTGGGAAATTCAAAAAACAGACAGGCGAGCAGTTGTCTTCCCAACTCTCCTGAAGCTGGGCACAGACCCCCCCTGCCATGTGGTCTGCTGCTGCACCAGCAGCAGACTGAAGACGGCGGCCATTTTTCACTGCCTGTTATAGGCCAAGAGCCCATTGTGACACGTGAGAGTTCCGGAGACAATGGCCAAAGGCTCATTGTGACTGCACGTGAAGGTTCCGTGCTCAGATTCTATCTACTGCAGGCAGCGCACCTGATTGGTCCAAAGCATTACAATACTCACACAGGTGTAGATGGACAAGACAAGCATAGTCAAGATCAGCACAGACACCATTTTTCCTTTTTTTTAAATACATATAATACACCACATTTAAAATTCGGTGGTCCACAAGAGGGAGACAATGTTTCACAAAAGAATTCATGCAGTCAGAAAAGTGGTATATATGGCAGAGCTACTCATTGGATACTTCAATTTAAACAGTACTGACAGCCGGGGCCTAATTTTGTAGATGGCACAGTATATTTGCAACACTGTAACAAAGGCCTAATACAGGCCTACATCTTAACACACCTGTTGCAACCAGTAAAGACACATTGATTGATTGCATATTGAATGCAATACAATGTTTGACATACATAGGTGAAAGCAAAGCCCCCAACTGGTCCCCAAATAGGGGACGTATCAGATACTACACTTGATCTTGAGCGGCGGCGGCGGCGACGACGACGGATGCGAAAGGCAGAGGAGAGATAACCAGAAATGGTTTGCCACTTCTGCCGCACCAAGGCCTAAAACCGACACCCATTGTGGAGAGAGAGCAAAAATTGCCATGGGGAAGGCCTTTCTAGAAGCTCTGGAGGCCTTCTCAATGACAGCTCTACTGTGTATGTGTGTGTGTTCAAGCTGTGCACAACGCGTTTTGAATCTGCATATCTCCACCTATTTTAACACACCCTCCATCCCCCTTTTGCTCTAAAGTGTGCAGTAACTGAGTGGGAAATTCAAAAAACAGACAGGCGAGCAGTTGTCTTCCCAACTCTCCTGAAGCTGGGCACAGACCCCCCCTGCCATGTGGTCTGCTGCTGCACCAGCAGCAGACTGAAGACGGCGGCCATTTTTCACTGCCTGTTATAGGCCAAGAGCCCATTGTGACACGTGAGAGTTCCGGAGACAATGGCCAAAGGCTCATTGTGACTGCACGTGAAGGTTCCGTGCTCAGATTCTATCTACTGCAGGCAGCGCACCTGATTGGTCCAAAGCATTACAATACTCACACAGGTGTAGATGGACAAGACAAGCATAGTCAAGATCAGCACAGACACCATTTTTCCTTTTTTTTAAATACATATAATACACCACATTTAAAATTCGGTGGTCCACAAGAGGGAGACAATGTTTCACAAAAGAATTCATGCAGTCAGAAAAGTGGTATATATGGCAGAGCTACTCATTGGATACTTCAATTTAAACAGTACTGACAGCCGGGGCCTAATTTTGTAGATGGCACAGTATATTTGCAACACTGTAACAAAGGCCTAATACAGGCCTACATCTTAACACACCTGTTGCAACCAGTAAAGACACATTGATTGATTGCATATTGAATGCAATACAATGTTTGACATACATAGGTGAAAGCAAAGCCCCCAACTGGTCCCCAAATAGGGGACGTATCAGATACTACACTTGATCTTGAGCGGCGGCGGCGGCGACGACGACGGATGCGAAAGGCAGAGGAGAGATAACCAGAAATGGTTTGCCACTTCTGCCGCACCAAGGCCTAAAACCGACACCCATTGTGGAGAGAGAGCAAAAATTGCCATGGGGAAGGCCTTTCTAGAAGCTCTGGAGGCCTTCTCAATGACAGCTCTACTGTGTATGTGTGTGTGTTCAAGCTGTGCACAACGCGTTTTGAATCTGCATATCTCCACCTATTTTAACACACCCTCCATCCCCCTTTTGCTCTAAAGTGTGCAGTAACTGAGTGGGAAATTCAAAAAACAGACAGGCGAGCAGTTGTCTTCCCAACTCTCCTGAAGCTGGGCACAGACCCCCCCTGCCATGTGGTCTGCTGCTGCACCAGCAGCAGACTGAAGACGGCGGCCATTTTTCACTGCCTGTTATAGGCCAAGAGCCCATTGTGACACGTGAGAGTTCCGGAGACAATGGCCAAAGGCTCATTGTGACTGCACGTGAAGGTTCCGTGCTCAGATTCTATCTACTGCAGGCAGCGCACCTGAATTGGTCCAAAGCATTACAATACTCACACAGGTGTAGATGGACAAGACAAGCATAGTCAAGATCAGCACAGACACCATTTTTCCTTTTTTTTAAATACATATAATACACCACATTTAAAATTCGGTGGTCCACAAGAGGGAGACAATGTTTCACAAAAGAATTCATGCAGTCAGAAAAGTGGTATATATGGCAGAGCTACTCATTGGATACTTCAATTTAAACAGTACTGACAGCCGGGGCCTAATTTTGTAGATGGCACAGTATATTTGCAACACTGTAACAAAGGCCTAATACAGGCCTACATCTTAACACACCTGTTGCAACCAGTAAAGACACATTGATTGATTGCATATTGAATGCAATACAATGTTTGACATACATAGGTGAAAGCAAAGCCCCCAACTGGTCCCCAAATAGGGGACGTATCAGATACTACACTTGATCTTGAGCGGCGGCGGCGGCGACGACGACGGATGCGAAAGGCAGAGGAGAGATAACCAGAAATGGTTTGCCACTTCTGCCGCACCAAGGCCTAAAACCGACACCCATTGTGGAGAGAGAGCAAAAATTGCCATGGGGAAGGCCTTTCTAGAAGCTCTGGAGGCCTTCTCAATGACAGCTCTACTGTGTATGTGTGTGTGTTCAAGCTGTGCACAACGCGTTTTGAATCTGCATATCTCCACCTATTTTAACACACCCTCCATCCCCCTTTTGCTCTAAAGTGTGCAGTAACTGAGTGGGAAATTCAAAAAACAGACAGGCGAGCAGTTGTCTTCCCAACTCTCCTGAAGCTGGGCACAGACCCCCCCTGCCATGTGGTCTGCTGCTGCACCAGCAGCAGACTGAAGACGGCGGCCATTTTTCACTGCCTGTTATAGGCCAAGAGCCCATTGTGACACGTGAGAGTTCCGGAGACAATGGCCAAAGGCTCATTGTGACTGCACGTGAAGGTTCCGTGCTCAGATTCTATCTACTGCAGGCAGCGCACCTGATTGGTCCAAAGCATTACAATACTCACACAGGTGTAGATGGACAAGACAAGCATAGTCAAGATCAGCACAGACACCATTTTTCCTTTTTTTTAAATACATATAATACACCACATTTAAAATTCGGTGGTCCACAAGAGGGAGACAATGTTTCACAAAAGAATTCATGCAGTCAGAAAAGTGGTATATATGGCAGAGCTACTCATTGGATACTTCAATTTAAACAGTACTGACAGCCGGGGCCTAATTTTGTAGATGGCACAGTATATTTGCAACACTGTAACAAAGGCCTAATACAGGCCTACATCTTAACACACCTGTTGCAACCAGTAAAGACACATTGATTGATTGCATATTGAATGCAATACAATGTTTGACATACATAGGTGAAAGCAAAGCCCCCAACTGGTCCCCAAATAGGGGACGTATCAGATACTACACTTGATCTTGAGCGGCGGCGGCGGCGACGACGACGGATGCGAAAGGCAGAGGAGAGATAACCAGAAATGGTTTGCCACTTCTGCCGCACCAAGGCCTAAAACCGACACCCATTGTGGAGAGAGAGCAAAAATTGCCATGGGGAAGGCCTTTCTAGAAGCTCTGGAGGCCTTCTCAATGGACAGCTCTACTGTGTATGTGTGTGTGTTCAAGCTGTGCACAACGCGTTTTGAATCTGCATATCTCCACCTATTTTAACACACCCTCCATCCCCCTTTTGCTCTAAAGTGTGCAGTAACTGAGTGGGAAATTCAAAAAACAGACAGGCGAGCAGTTGTCTTCCCAACTCTCCTGAAGCTGGGCACAGACCCCCCCTGCCATGTGGTCTGCTGCTGCACCAGCAGCAGACTGAAGACGGCGGCCATTTTTCACTGCCTGTTATAGGCCAAGAGCCCATTGTGACACGTGAGAGTTCCGGAGACAATGGCCAAAGGCTCATTGTGACTGCACGTGAAGGTTCCGTGCTCAGATTCTATCTACTGCAGGCAGCGCACCTGATTGGTCCAAAGCATTACAATACTCACACAGGTGTAGATGGACAAGACAAGCATAGTCAAGATCAGCACAGACACCATTTTTCCTTTTTTTTAAATACATATAATACACCACATTTAAAATTCGGTGGTCCACAAGAGGGAGACAATGTTTCACAAAAGAATTCATGCAGTCAGAAAAGTGGTATATATGGCAGAGCTACTCATTGGATACTTCAATTTAAACAGTACTGACAGCCGGGGCCTAATTTTGTAGATGGCACAGTATATTTGCAACACTGTAACAAAGGCCTAATACAGGCCTACATCTTAACACACCTGTTGCAACCAGTAAAGACACATTGATTGATTGCATATTGAATGCAATACAATGTTTGACATACATAGGTGAAAGCAAAGCCCCCAACTGGTCCCCAAATAGGGGACGTATCAGATACTACACTTGATCTTGAGCGGCGGCGGCGGCGACGACGACGGATGCGAAAGGCAGAGGAGAGATAACCAGAAATGGTTTGCCACTTCTGCCGCACCAAGGCCTAAAACCGACACCCATTGTGGAGAGAGAGCAAAAATTGCCATGGGGAAGGCCTTTCTAGAAGCTCTGGAGGCCTTCTCAATGACAGCTCTACTGTGTATGTGTGTGTGTTCAAGCTGTGCACAACGCGTTTTGAATCTGCATATCTCCACCTATTTTAACACACCCTCCATCCCCCTTTTGCTCTAAAGTGTGCAGTAACTGAGTGGGAAATTCAAAAAACAGACAGGCGAGCAGTTGTCTTCCCAACTCTCCTGAAGCTGGGCACAGACCCCCCCTGCCATGTGGTCTGCTGCTGCACCAGCAGCAGACTGAAGACGGCGGCCATTTTTCACTGCCTGTTATAGGCCAAGAGCCCATTGTGACACGTGAGAGTTCCGGAGACAATGGCCAAAGGCTCATTGTGACTGCACGTGAAGGTTCCGTGCTCAGATTCTATCTACTGCAGGCAGCGCACCTGATTGGTCCAAAGCATTACAATACTCACACAGGTGTAGATGGACAAGACAAGCATAGTCAAGATCAGCACAGACACCATTTTTCCTTTTTTTTAAATACATATAATACACCACATTTAAAATTCGGTGGTCCACAAGAGGGAGACAATGTTTCACAAAAGAATTCATGCAGTCAGAAAAGTGGTATATATGGCAGAGCTACTCATTGGATACTTCAATTTAAACAGTACTGACAGCCGGGGCCTAATTTTGTAGATGGCACAGTATATTTGCAACACTGTAACAAAGGCCTAATACAGGCCTACATCTTAACACACCTGTTGCAACCAGTAAAGACACATTGATTGATTGCATATTGAATGCAATACAATGTTTGACATACATAGGTGAAAGCAAAGCCCCCAACTGGTCCCCAAATAGGGGACGTATCAGATACTACACTTGATCTTGAGCGGCGGCGGCGGCGACGACGACGGATGCGAAAGGCAGAGGAGAGATAACCAGAAATGGTTTGCCACTTCTGCCGCACCAAGGCCTAAAACCGACACCCATTGTGGAGAGAGAGCAAAAATTGCCATGGGGAAGGCCTTTCTAGAAGCTCTGGAGGCCTTCTCAATGACAGCTCTACTGTGTATGTGTGTGTGTTCAAGCTGTGCACAACGCGTTTTGAATCTGCATATCTCCACCTATTTTAACACACCCTCCATCCCCCTTTTGCTCTAAAGTGTGCAGTAACTGAGTGGGAAATTCAAAAAACAGACAGGCGAGCAGTTGTCTTCCCAACTCTCCTGAAGCTGGGCACAGACCCCCCCTGCCATGTGGTCTGCTGCTGCACCAGCAGCAGACTGAAGACGGCGGCCATTTTTCACTGCCTGTTATAGGCCAAGAGCCCATTGTGACACGTGAGAGTTCCGGAGACAATGGCCAAAGGCTCATTGTGACTGCACGTGAAGGTTCCGTGCTCAGATTCTATCTACTGCAGGCAGCGCACCTGATTGGTCCAAAGCATTACAATACTCACACAGGTGTAGATGGACAAGACAAGCATAGTCAAGATCAGCACAGACACCATTTTTCCTTTTTTTTAAATACATATAATACACCACATTTAAAATTCGGTGGTCCACAAGAGGGAGACAATGTTTCACAAAAGAATTCATGCAGTCAGAAAAGTGGTATATATGGCAGAGCTACTCATTGGATACTTCAATTTAAACAGTACTGACAGCCGGGGCCTAATTTTGTAGATGGCACAGTATATTTGCAACACTGTAACAAAGGCCTAATACAGGCCTACATCTTAACACACCTGTTGCAACCAGTAAAGACACATTGATTGATTGCATATTGAATGCAATACAATGTTTGACATACATAGGTGAAAGCAAAGCCCCCAACTGGTCCCCAAATAGGGGACGTATCAGATACTACACTTGATCTTGAGCGGCGGCGGCGGCGACGACGACGGATGCGAAAGGCAGAGGAGAGATAACCAGAAATGGTTTGCCACTTCTGCCGCACCAAGGCCTAAAACCGACACCCATTGTGGAGAGAGAGCAAAAATTGCCATGGGGAAGGCCTTTCTAGAAGCTCTGGAGGCCTTCTCAATGACAGCTCTACTGTGTATGTGTGTGTGTTCAAGCTGTGCACAACGCGTTTTGAATCTGCATATCTCCACCTATTTTAACACACCCTCCATCCCCCTTTTGCTCTAAAGTGTGCAGTAACTGAGTGGGAAATTCAAAAAACAGACAGGCGAGCAGTTGTCTTCCCAACTCTCCTGAAGCTGGGCACAGACCCCCCCTGCCATGTGGTCTGCTGCTGCACCAGCAGCAGACTGAAGACGGCGGCCATTTTTCACTGCCTGTTATAGGCCAAGAGCCCATTGTGACACGTGAGAGTTCCGGAGACAATGGCCAAAGGCTCATTGTGACTGCACGTGAAGGTTCCGTGCTCAGATTCTATCTACTGCAGGCAGCGCACCTGATTGGTCCAAAGCATTACAATACTCACACAGGTGTAGATGGACAAGACAAGCATAGTCAAGATCAGCACAGACACCATTTTTCCTTTTTTTTAAATACATATAATACACCACATTTAAAATTCGGTGGTCCACAAGAGGGAGACAATGTTTCACAAAAGAATTCATGCAGTCAGAAAAGTGGTATATATGGCAGAGCTACTCATTGGATACTTCAATTTAAACAGTACTGACAGCCGGGGCCTAATTTTGTAGATGGCACAGTATATTTGCAACACTGTAACAAAGGCCTAATACAGGCCTACATCTTAACACACCTGTTGCAACCAGTAAAGACACATTGATTGATTGCATATTGAATGCAATACAATGTTTGACATACATAGGTGAAAGCAAAGCCCCCAACTGGTCCCCAAATAGGGGACGTATCAGATACTACACTTGATCTTGAGCGGCGGCGGCGGCGACGACGACGGATGCGAAAGGCAGAGGAGAGATAACCAGAAATGGTTTGCCACTTCTGCCGCACCAAGGCCTAAAACCGACACCCATTGTGGAGAGAGAGCAAAAATTGCCATGGGGAAGGCCTTTCTAGAAGCTCTGGAGGCCTTCTCAATGACAGCTCTACTGTGTATGTGTGTGTGTTCAAGCTGTGCACAACGCGTTTTGAATCTGCATATCTCCACCTATTTTAACACACCCTCCATCCCCCTTTTGCTCTAAAGTGTGCAGTAACTGAGTGGGAAATTCAAAAAACAGACAGGCGAGCAGTTGTCTTCCCAACTCTCCTGAAGCTGGGCACAGACCCCCCCTGCCATGTGGTCTGCTGCTGCACCAGCAGCAGACTGAAGACGGCGGCCATTTTTCACTGCCTGTTATAGGCCAAGAGCCCATTGTGACACGTGAGAGTTCCGGAGACAATGGCCAAAGGCTCATTGTGACTGCACGTGAAGGTTCCGTGCTCAGATTCTATCTACTGCAGGCAGCGCACCTGATTGGTCCAAAGCATTACAATACTCACACAGGTGTAGATGGACAAGACAAGCATAGTCAAGATCAGCACAGACACCATTTTTCCTTTTTTTTAAATACATATAATACACCACATTTAAAATTCGGTGGTCCACAAGAGGGAGACAATGTTTCACAAAAGAATTCATGCAGTCAGAAAAGTGGTATATATGGCAGAGCTACTCATTGGATACTTCAATTTAAACAGTACTGACAGCCGGGGCCTAATTTTGTAGATGGCACAGTATATTTGCAACACTGTAACAAAGGCCTAATACAGGCCTACATCTTAACACACCTGTTGCAACCAGTAAAGACACATTGATTGATTGCATATTGAATGCAATACAATGTTTGACATACATAGGTGAAAGCAAAGCCCCCAACTGGTCCCCAAATAGGGGACGTATCAGATACTACACTTGATCTTGAGCGGCGGCGGCGGCGACGACGACGGATGCGAAAGGCAGAGGAGAGATAACCAGAAATGGTTTGCCACTTCTGCCGCACCAAGGCCTAAAACCGACACCCATTGTGGAGAGAGAGCAAAAATTGCCATGGGGAAGGCCTTTCTAGAAGCTCTGGAGGCCTTCTCAATGACAGCTCTACTGTGTATGTGTGTGTGTTCAAGCTGTGCACAACGCGTTTTGAATCTGCATATCTCCACCTATTTTAACACACCCTCCATCCCCCTTTTGCTCTAAAGTGTGCAGTAACTGAGTGGGAAATTCAAAAAACAGACAGGCGAGCAGTTGTCTTCCCAACTCTCCTGAAGCTGGGCACAGACCCCCCCTGCCATGTGGTCTGCTGCTGCACCAGCAGCAGACTGAAGACGGCGGCCATTTTTCACTGCCTGTTATAGGCCAAGAGCCCATTGTGACACGTGAGAGTTCCGGAGACAATGGCCAAAGGCTCATTGTGACTGCACGTGAAGGTTCCGTGCTCAGATTCTATCTACTGCAGGCAGCGCACCTGATTGGTCCAAAGCATTACAATACTCACACAGGTGTAGATGGACAAGACAAGCATAGTCAAGATCAGCACAGACACCATTTTTCCTTTTTTTTAAATACATATAATACACCACATTTAAAATTCGGTGGTCCACAAGAGGGAGACAATGTTTCACAAAAGAATTCATGCAGTCAGAAAAGTGGTATATATGGCAGAGCTACTCATTGGATACTTCAATTTAAACAGTACTGACAGCCGGGGCCTAATTTTGTAGATGGCACAGTATATTTGCAACACTGTAACAAAGGCCTAATACAGGCCTACATCTTAACACACCTGTTGCAACCAGTAAAGACACTTGATTGATTGCATATTGAATGCAATACAATGTTTGACATACATAGGTGAAAGCAAAGCCCCCAACTGGTCCCCAAATAGGGGACGTATCAGATACTACACTTGATCTTGAGCGGCGGCGGCGGCGACGACGACGGATGCGAAAGGCAGAGGAGAGATAACCAGAAATGGTTTGCCACTTCTGCCGCACCAAGGCCTAAAACCGACACCCATTGTGGAGAGAGAGCAAAAATTGCCATGGGGAAGGCCTTTCTAGAAGCTCTGGAGGCCTTCTCAATGACAGCTCTACTGTGTATGTGTGTGTGTTCAAGCTGTGCACAACGCGTTTTGAATCTGCATATCTCCACCTATTTTAACACACCCTCCATCCCCCTTTTGCTCTAAAGTGTGCAGTAACTGAGTGGGAAATTCAAAAAACAGACAGGCGAGCAGTTGTCTTCCCAACTCTCCTGAAGCTGGGCACAGACCCCCCCTGCCATGTGGTCTGCTGCTGCACCAGCAGCAGACTGAAGACGGCGGCCATTTTTCACTGCCTGTTATAGGCCAAGAGCCCATTGTGACACGTGAGAGTTCCGGAGACAATGGCCAAAGGCTCATTGTGACTGCACGTGAAGGTTCCGTGCTCAGATTCTATCTACTGCAGGCAGCGCACCTGATTGGTCCAAAGCATTACAATACTCACACAGGTGTAGATGGACAAGACAAGCATAGTCAAGATCAGCACAGACACCATTTTTCCTTTTTTTTAAATACATATAATACACCACATTTAAAATTCGGTGGTCCACAAGAGGGAGACAATGTTTCACAAAAGAATTCATGCAGTCAGAAAAGTGGTATATATGGCAGAGCTACTCATTGGATACTTCAATTTAAACAGTACTGACAGCCGGGGCCTAATTTTGTAGATGGCACAGTATATTTGCAACACTGTAACAAAGGCCTAATACAGGCCTACATCTTAACACACCTGTTGCAACCAGTAAAGACACATTGATTGATTGCATATTGAATGCAATACAATGTTTGACATACATAGGTGAAAGCAAAGCCCCCAACTGGTCCCCAAATAGGGGACGTATCAGATACTACACTTGATCTTGAGCGGCGGCGGCGGCGACGACGACGGATGCGAAAGGCAGAGGAGAGATAACCAGAAATGGTTTGCCACTTCTGCCGCACCAAGGCCTAAAACCGACACCCATTGTGGAGAGAGAGCAAAAATTGCCATGGGGAAGGCCTTTCTAGAAGCTCTGGAGGCCTTCTCAATGACAGCTCTACTGTGTATGTGTGTGTGTTCAAGCTGTGCACAACGCGTTTTGAATCTGCATATCTCCACCTATTTTAACACACCCTCCATCCCCCTTTTGCTCTAAAGTGTGCAGTAACTGAGTGGGAAATTCAAAAAACAGACAGGCGAGCAGTTGTCTTCCCAACTCTCCTGAAGCTGGGCACAGACCCCCCCTGCCATGTGGTCTGCTGCTGCACCAGCAGCAGACTGAAGACGGCGGCCATTTTTCACTGCCTGTTATAGGCCAAGAGCCCATTGTGACACGTGAGAGTTCCGGAGACAATGGCCAAAGGCTCATTGTGACTGCACGTGAAGGTTCCGTGCTCAGATTCTATCTACTGCAGGCAGCGCACCTGATTGGTCCAAAGCATTACAATACTCACACAGGTGTAGATGGACAAGACAAGCATAGTCAAGATCAGCACAGACACCATTTTTCCTTTTTTTTAAATACATATAATACACCACATTTAAAATTCGGTGGTCCACAAGAGGGAGACAATGTTTCACAAAAGAATTCATGCAGTCAGAAAAGTGGTATATATGGCAGAGCTACTCATTGGATACTTCAATTTAAACAGTACTGACAGCCGGGGCCTAATTTTGTAGATGGCACAGTATATTTGCAACACTGTAACAAAGGCCTAATACAGGCCTACATCTTAACACACCTGTTGCAACCAGTAAAGACACATTGATTGATTGCATATTGAATGCAATACAATGTTTGACATACATAGGTGAAAGCAAAGCCCCCAACTGGTCCCCAAATAGGGGACGTATCAGATACTACACTTGATCTTGAGCGGCGGCGGCGGCGACGACGACGGATGCGAAAGGCAGAGGAGAGATAACCAGAAATGGTTTGCCACTTCTGCCGCACCAAGGCCTAAAACCGACACCCATTGTGGAGAGAGAGCAAAAATTGCCATGGGGAAGGCCTTTCTAGAAGCTCTGGAGGCCTTCTCAATGACAGCTCTACTGTGTATGTGTGTGTGTTCAAGCTGTGCACAACGCGTTTTGAATCTGCATATCTCCACCTATTTTAACACACCCTCCATCCCCCTTTTGCTCTAAAGTGTGCAGTAACTGAGTGGGAAATTCAAAAAACAGACAGGCGAGCAGTTGTCTTCCCAACTCTCCTGAAGCTGGGCACAGACCCCCCCTGCCATGTGGTCTGCTGCTGCACCAGCAGCAGACTGAAGACGGCGGCCATTTTTCACTGCCTGTTATAGGCCAAGAGCCCATTGTGACACGTGAGAGTTCCGGAGACAATGGCCAAAGGCTCATTGTGACTGCACGTGAAGGTTCCGTGCTCAGATTCTATCTACTGCAGGCAGCGCACCTGATTGGTCCAAAGCATTACAATACTCACACAGGTGTAGATGGACAAGACAAGCATAGTCAAGATCAGCACAGACACCATTTTTCCTTTTTTTTAAATACATATAATACACCACATTTAAAATTCGGTGGTCCACAAGAGGGAGACAATGTTTCACAAAAGAATTCATGCAGTCAGAAAAGTGGTATATATGGCAGAGCTACTCATTGGATACTTCAATTTAAACAGTACTGACAGCCGGGGCCTAATTTTGTAGATGGCACAGTATATTTGCAACACTGTAACAAAGGCCTAATACAGGCCTACATCTTAACACACCTGTTGCAACCAGTAAAGACACATTGATTGATTGCATATTGAATGCAATACAATGTTTGACATACATAGGTGAAAGCAAAGCCCCCAACTGGTCCCCAAATAGGGGACGTATCAGATACTACACTTGATCTTGAGCGGCGGCGGCGGCGACGACGACGGATGCGAAAGGCAGAGGAGAGATAACCAGAAATGGTTTGCCACTTCTGCCGCACCAAGGCCTAAAACCGACACCCATTGTGGAGAGAGAGCAAAAATTGCCATGGGGAAGGCCTTTCTAGAAGCTCTGGAGGCCTTCTCAATGACAGCTCTACTGTGTATGTGTGTGTGTTCAAGCTGTGCACAACGCGTTTTGAATCTGCATATCTCCACCTATTTTAACACACCCTCCATCCCCCTTTTGCTCTAAAGTGTGCAGTAACTGAGTGGGAAATTCAAAAAACAGACAGGCGAGCAGTTGTCTTCCCAACTCTCCTGAAGCTGGGCACAGACCCCCCCTGCCATGTGGTCTGCTGCTGCACCAGCAGCAGACTGAAGACGGCGGCCATTTTTCACTGCCTGTTATAGGCCAAGAGCCCATTGTGACACGTGAGAGTTCCGGAGACAATGGCCAAAGGCTCATTGTGACTGCACGTGAAGGTTCCGTGCTCAGATTCTATCTACTGCAGGCAGCGCACCTGATTGGTCCAAAGCATTACAATACTCACACAGGTGTAGATGGACAAGACAAGCATAGTCAAGATCAGCACAGACACCATTTTTCCTTTTTTTTAAATACATATAATACACCACATTTAAAATTCGGTGGTCCACAAGAGGGAGACAATGTTTCACAAAAGAATTCATGCAGTCAGAAAAGTGGTATATATGGCAGAGCTACTCATTGGATACTTCAATTTAAACAGTACTGACAGCCGGGGCCTAATTTTGTAGATGGCACAGTATATTTGCAACACTGTAACAAAGGCCTAATACAGGCCTACATCTTAACACACCTGTTGCAACCAGTAAAGACACATTGATTGATTGCATATTGAATGCAATACAATGTTTGACATACATAGGTGAAAGCAAAGCCCCCAACTGGTCCCCAAATAGGGGACGTATCAGATACTACACTTGATCTTGAGCGGCGGCGGCGGCGACGACGACGGATGCGAAAGGCAGAGGAGAGATAACCAGAAATGGTTTGCCACTTCTGCCGCACCAAGGCCTAAAACCGACACCCATTGTGGAGAGAGAGCAAAAATTGCCATGGGGAAGGCCTTTCTAGAAGCTCTGGAGGCCTTCTCAATGACAGCTCTACTGTGTATGTGTGTGTGTTCAAGCTGTGCACAACGCGTTTTGAATCTGCATATCTCCACCTATTTTAACACACCCTCCATCCCCCTTTTGCTCTAAAGTGTGCAGTAACTGAGTGGGAAATTCAAAAAACAGACAGGCGAGCAGTTGTCTTCCCAACTCTCCTGAAGCTGGGCACAGACCCCCCCTGCCATGTGGTCTGCTGCTGCACCAGCAGCAGACTGAAGACGGCGGCCATTTTTCACTGCCTGTTATAGGCCAAGAGCCCATTGTGACACGTGAGAGTTCCGGAGACAATGGCCAAAGGCTCATTGTGACTGCACGTGAAGGTTCCGTGCTCAGATTCTATCTACTGCAGGCAGCGCACCTGATTGGTCCAAAGCATTACAATACTCACACAGGTGTAGATGGACAAGACAAGCATAGTCAAGATCAGCACAGACACCATTTTTCCTTTTTTTAAAATACATATAATACACCACATTTAAAATTCGGTGGTCCACAAGAGGGAGACAATGTTTCACAAAAGAATTCATGCAGTCAGAAAAGTGGTATATATGGCAGAGCTACTCATTGGATACTTCAATTTAAACAGTACTGACAGCCGGGGCCTAATTTTGTAGATGGCACAGTATATTTGCAACACTGTAACAAAGGCCTAATACAGGCCTACATCTTAACACACCTGTTGCAACCAGTAAAGACACATTGATTGATTGCATATTGAATGCAATACAATGTTTGACATACATAGGTGAAAGCAAAGCCCCCAACTGGTCCCCAAATAGGGGACGTATCAGATACTACACTTGATCTTGAGCGGCGGCGGCGGCGACGACGACGGATGCGAAAGGCAGAGGAGAGATAACCAGAAATGGTTTGCCACTTCTGCCGCACCAAGGCCTAAAACCGACACCCATTGTGGAGAGAGAGCAAAAATTGCCATGGGGAAGGCCTTTCTAGAAGCTCTGGAGGCCTTCTCAATGACAGCTCTACTGTGTATGTGTGTGTGTTCAAGCTGTGCACAACGCGTTTTGAATCTGCATATCTCCACCTATTTTAACACACCCTCCATCCCCCTTTTGCTCTAAAGTGTGCAGTAACTGAGTGGGAAATTCAAAAAACAGACAGGCGAGCAGTTGTCTTCCCAACTCTCCTGAAGCTGGGCACAGACCCCCCCTGCCATGTGGTCTGCTGCTGCACCAGCAGCAGACTGAAGACGGCGGCCATTTTTCACTGCCTGTTATAGGCCAAGAGCCCATTGTGACACGTGAGAGTTCCGGAGACAATGGCCAAAGGCTCATTGTGACTGCACGTGAAGGTTCCGTGCTCAGATTCTATCTACTGCAGGCAGCGCACCTGATTGGTCCAAAGCATTACAATACTCACACAGGTGTAGATGGACAAGACAAGCATAGTCAAGATCAGCACAGACACCATTTTTCCTTTTTTTTAAATACATATAATACACCACATTTAAAATTCGGTGGTCCACAAGAGGGAGACAATGTTTCACAAAAGAATTCATGCAGTCAGAAAAGTGGTATATATGGCAGAGCTACTCATTGGATACTTCAATTTAAACAGTACTGACAGCCGGGGCCTAATTTTGTAGATGGCACAGTATATTTGCAACACTGTAACAAAGGCCTAATACAGGCCTACATCTTAACACACCTGTTGCAACCAGTAAAGACACATTGATTGATTGCATATTGAATGCAATACAATGTTTGACATACATAGGTGAAAGCAAAGCCCCCAACTGGTCCCCAAATAGGGGACGTATCAGATACTACACTTGATCTTGAGCGGCGGCGGCGGCGACGACGACGGATGCGAAAGGCAGAGGAGAGATAACCAGAAATGGTTTGCCACTTCTGCCGCACCAAGGCCTAAAACCGACACCCATTGTGGAGAGAGAGCAAAAATTGCCATGGGGAAGGCCTTTCTAGAAGCTCTGGAGGCCTTCTCAATGACAGCTCTACTGTGTATGTGTGTGTGTTCAAGCTGTGCACAACGCGTTTTGAATCTGCATATCTCCACCTATTTTAACACACCCTCCATCCCCCTTTTGCTCTAAAGTGTGCAGTAACTGAGTGGGAAATTCAAAAAACAGACAGGCGAGCAGTTGTCTTCCCAACTCTCCTGAAGCTGGGCACAGACCCCCCCTGCCATGTGGTCTGCTGCTGCACCAGCAGCAGACTGAAGACGGCGGCCATTTTTCACTGCCTGTTATAGGCCAAGAGCCCATTGTGACACGTGAGAGTTCCGGAGACAATGGCCAAAGGCTCATTGTGACTGCACGTGAAGGTTCCGTGCTCAGATTCTATCTACTGCAGGCAGCGCACCTGATTGGTCCAAAGCATTACAATACTCACACAGGTGTAGATGGACAAGACAAGCATAGTCAAGATCAGCACAGACACCATTTTTCCTTTTTTTTAAATACATATAATACACCACATTTAAAATTCGGTGGTCCACAAGAGGGAGACAATGTTTCACAAAAGAATTCATGCAGTCAGAAAAGTGGTATATATGGCAGAGCTACTCATTGGATACTTCAATTTAAACAGTACTGACAGCCGGGGCCTAATTTTGTAGATGGCACAGTATATTTGCAACACTGTAACAAAGGCCTAATACAGGCCTACATCTTAACACACCTGTTGCAACCAGTAAAGACACATTGATTGATTGCATATTGAATGCAATACAATGTTTGACATACATAGGTGAAAGCAAAGCCCCCAACTGGTCCCCAAATAGGGGACGTATCAGATACTACACTTGATCTTGAGCGGCGGCGGCGGCGACGACGACGGATGCGAAAGGCAGAGGAGAGATAACCAGAAATGGTTTGCCACTTCTGCCGCACCAAGGCCTAAAACCGACACCCATTGTGGAGAGAGAGCAAAAATTGCCATGGGGAAGGCCTTTCTAGAAGCTCTGGAGGCCTTCTCAATGACAGCTCTACTGTGTATGTGTGTGTGTTCAAGCTGTGCACAACGCGTTTTGAATCTGCATATCTCCACCTATTTTAACACACCCTCCATCCCCCTTTTGCTCTAAAGTGTGCAGTAACTGAGTGGGAAATTCAAAAAACAGACAGGCGAGCAGTTGTCTTCCCAACTCTCCTGAAGCTGGGCACAGACCCCCCCTGCCATGTGGTCTGCTGCTGCACCAGCAGCAGACTGAAGACGGCGGCCATTTTTCACTGCCTGTTATAGGCCAAGAGCCCATTGTGACACGTGAGAGTTCCGGAGACAATGGCCAAAGGCTCATTGTGACTGCACGTGAAGGTTCCGTGCTCAGATTCTATCTACTGCAGGCAGCGCACCTGATTGGTCCAAAGCATTACAATACTCACACAGGTGTAGATGGACAAGACAAGCATAGTCAAGATCAGCACAGACACCATTTTTCCTTTTTTTTAAATACATATAATACACCACATTTAAAATTCGGTGGTCCACAAGAGGGAGACAATGTTTCACAAAAGAATTCATGCAGTCAGAAAAGTGGTATATATGGCAGAGCTACTCATTGGATACTTCAATTTAAACAGTACTGACAGCCGGGGCCTAATTTTGTAGATGGCACAGTATATTTGCAACACTGTAACAAAGGCCTAATACAGGCCTACATCTTAACACACCTGTTGCAACCAGTAAAGACACATTGATTGATTGCATATTGAATGCAATACAATGTTTGACATACATAGGTGAAAGCAAAGCCCCCAACTGGTCCCCAAATAGGGGACGTATCAGATACTACACTTGATCTTGAGCGGCGGCGGCGGCGACGACGACGGATGCGAAAGGCAGAGGAGAGATAACCAGAAATGGTTTGCCACTTCTGCCGCACCAAGGCCTAAAACCGACACCCATTGTGGAGAGAGAGCAAAAATTGCCATGGGGAAGGCCTTTCTAGAAGCTCTGGAGGCCTTCTCAATGACAGCTCTACTGTGTATGTGTGTGTGTTCAAGCTGTGCACAACGCGTTTTGAATCTGCATATCTCCACCTATTTTAACACACCCTCCATCCCCCTTTTGCTCTAAAGTGTGCAGTAACTGAGTGGGAAATTCAAAAAACAGACAGGCGAGCAGTTGTCTTCCCAACTCTCCTGAAGCTGGGCACAGACCCCCCCTGCCATGTGGTCTGCTGCTGCACCAGCAGCAGACTGAAGACGGCGGCCATTTTTCACTGCCTGTTATAGGCCAAGAGCCCATTGTGACACGTGAGAGTTCCGGAGACAATGGCCAAAGGCTCATTGTGACTGCACGTGAAGGTTCCGTGCTCAGATTCTATCTACTGCAGGCAGCGCACCTGATTGGTCCAAAGCATTACAATACTCACACAGGTGTAGATGGACAAGACAAGCATAGTCAAGATCAGCACAGACACCATTTTTCCTTTTTTTTAAATACATATAATACACCACATTTAAAATTCGGTGGTCCACAAGAGGGAGACAATGTTTCACAAAAGAATTCATGCAGTCAGAAAAGTGGTATATATGGCAGAGCTACTCATTGGATACTTCAATTTAAACAGTACTGACAGCCGGGGCCTAATTTTGTAGATGGCACAGTATATTTGCAACACTGTAACAAAGGCCTAATACAGGCCTACATCTTAACACACCTGTTGCAACCAGTAAAGACACATTGATTGATTGCATATTGAATGCAATACAATGTTTGACATACATAGGTGAAAGCAAAGCCCCCAACTGGTCCCCAAATAGGGGACGTATCAGATACTACACTTGATCTTGAGCGGCGGCGGCGGCGACGACGACGGATGCGAAAGGCAGAGGAGAGATAACCAGAAATGGTTTGCCACTTCTGCCGCACCAAGGCCTAAAACCGACACCCATTGTGGAGAGAGAGCAAAAATTGCCATGGGGAAGGCCTTTCTAGAAGCTCTGGAGGCCTTCTCAATGACAGCTCTACTGTGTATGTGTGTGTGTTCAAGCTGTGCACAACGCGTTTTGAATCTGCATATCTCCACCTATTTTAACACACCCTCCATCCCCCTTTTGCTCTAAAGTGTGCAGTAACTGAGTGGGAAATTCAAAAAACAGACAGGCGAGCAGTTGTCTTCCCAACTCTCCTGAAGCTGGGCACAGACCCCCCCTGCCATGTGGTCTGCTGCTGCACCAGCAGCAGACTGAAGACGGCGGCCATTTTTCACTGCCTGTTATAGGCCAAGAGCCCATTGTGACACGTGAGAGTTCCGGAGACAATGGCCAAAGGCTCATTGTGACTGCACGTGAAGGTTCCGTGCTCAGATTCTATCTACTGCAGGCAGCGCACCTGATTGGTCCAAAGCATTACAATACTCACACAGGTGTAGATGGACAAGACAAGCATAGTCAAGATCAGCACAGACACCATTTTTCCTTTTTTTTAAATACATATAATACACCACATTTAAAATTCGGTGGTCCACAAGAGGGAGACAATGTTTCACAAAAGAATTCATGCAGTCAGAAAAGTGGTATATATGGCAGAGCTACTCATTGGATACTTCAATTTAAACAGTACTGACAGCCGGGGCCTAATTTTGTAGATGGCACAGTATATTTGCAACACTGTAACAAAGGCCTAATACAGGCCTACATCTTAACACACCTGTTGCAACCAGTAAAGACACATTGATTGATTGCATATTGAATGCAATACAATGTTTGACATACATAGGTGAAAGCAAAGCCCCCAACTGGTCCCCAAATAGGGGACGTATCAGATACTACACTTGATCTTGAGCGGCGGCGGCGGCGACGACGACGGATGCGAAAGGCAGAGGAGAGATAACCAGAAATGGTTTGCCACTTCTGCCGCACCAAGGCCTAAAACCGACACCCATTGTGGAGAGAGAGCAAAAATTGCCATGGGGAAGGCCTTTCTAGAAGCTCTGGAGGCCTTCTCAATGACAGCTCTACTGTGTATGTGTGTGTGTTCAAGCTGTGCACAACGCGTTTTGAATCTGCATATCTCCACCTATTTTAACACACCCTCCATCCCCCTTTTGCTCTAAAGTGTGCAGTAACTGAGTGGGAAATTCAAAAAACAGACAGGCGAGCAGTTGTCTTCCCAACTCTCCTGAAGCTGGGCACAGACCCCCCCTGCCATGTGGTCTGCTGCTGCACCAGCAGCAGACTGAAGACGGCGGCCATTTTTCACTGCCTGTTATAGGCCAAGAGCCCATTGTGACACGTGAGAGTTCCGGAGACAATGGCCAAAGGCTCATTGTGACTGCACGTGAAGGTTCCGTGCTCAGATTCTATCTACTGCAGGCAGCGCACCTGATTGGTCCAAAGCATTACAATACTCACACAGGTGTAGATGGACAAGACAAGCATAGTCAAGATCAGCACAGACACCATTTTTCCTTTTTTTTAAATACATATAATACACCACATTTAAAATTCGGTGGTCCACAAGAGGGAGACAATGTTTCACAAAAGAATTCATGCAGTCAGAAAAGTGGTATATATGGCAGAGCTACTCATTGGATACTTCAATTTAAACAGTACTGACAGCCGGGGCCTAATTTTGTAGATGGCACAGTATATTTGCAACACTGTAACAAAGGCCTAATACAGGCCTACATCTTAACACACCTGTTGCAACCAGTAAAGACACATTGATTGATTGCATATTGAATGCAATACAATGTTTGACATACATAGGTGAAAGCAAAGCCCCCAACTGGTCCCCAAATAGGGGACGTATCAGATACTACACTTGATCTTGAGCGGCGGCGGCGGCGACGACGACGGATGCGAAAGGCAGAGGAGAGATAACCAGAAATGGTTTGCCACTTCTGCCGCACCAAGGCCTAAAACCGACACCCATTGTGGAGAGAGAGCAAAAATTGCCATGGGGAAGGCCTTTCTAGAAGCTCTGGAGGCCTTCTCAATGACAGCTCTACTGTGTATGTGTGTGTGTTCAAGCTGTGCACAACGCGTTTTGAATCTGCATATCTCCACCTATTTTAACACACCCTCCATCCCCCTTTTGCTCTAAAGTGTGCAGTAACTGAGTGGGAAATTCAAAAAACAGACAGGCGAGCAGTTGTCTTCCCAACTCTCCTGAAGCTGGGCACAGACCCCCCCTGCCATGTGGTCTGCTGCTGCACCAGCAGCAGACTGAAGACGGCGGCCATTTTTCACTGCCTGTTATAGGCCAAGAGCCCATTGTGACACGTGAGAGTTCCGGAGACAATGGCCAAAGGCTCATTGTGACTGCACGTGAAGGTTCCGTGCTCAGATTCTATCTACTGCAGGCAGCGCACCTGATTGGTCCAAAGCATTACAATACTCACACAGGTGTAGATGGACAAGACAAGCATAGTCAAGATCAGCACAGACACCATTTTTCCTTTTTTTAAAATACATATAATACACCACATTTAAAATTCGGTGGTCCACAAGAGGGAGACAATGTTTCACAAAAGAATTCATGCAGTCAGAAAAGTGGTATATATGGCAGAGCTACTCATTGGATACTTCAATTTAAACAGTACTGACAGCCGGGGCCTAATTTTGTAGATGGCACAGTATATTTGCAACACTGTAACAAAGGCCTAATACAGGCCTACATCTTAACACACCTGTTGCAACCAGTAAAGACACATTGATTGATTGCATATTGAATGCAATACAATGTTTGACATACATAGGTGAAAGCAAAGCCCCCAACTGGTCCCCAAATAGGGGACGTATCAGATACTACACTTGATCTTGAGCGGCGGCGGCGGCGACGACGACGGATGCGAAAGGCAGAGGAGAGATAACCAGAAATGGTTTGCCACTTCTGCCGCACCAAGGCCTAAAACCGACACCCATTGTGGAGAGAGAGCAAAAATTGCCATGGGGAAGGCCTTTCTAGAAGCTCTGGAGGCCTTCTCAATGACAGCTCTACTGTGTATGTGTGTGTGTTCAAGCTGTGCACAACGCGTTTTGAATCTGCATATCTCCACCTATTTTAACACACCCTCCATCCCCCTTTTGCTCTAAAGTGTGCAGTAACTGAGTGGGAAATTCAAAAAACAGACAGGCGAGCAGTTGTCTTCCCAACTCTCCTGAAGCTGGGCACAGACCCCCCCTGCCATGTGGTCTGCTGCTGCACCAGCAGCAGACTGAAGACGGCGGCCATTTTTCACTGCCTGTTATAGGCCAAGAGCCCATTGTGACACGTGAGAGTTCCGGAGACAATGGCCAAAGGCTCATTGTGACTGCACGTGAAGGTTCCGTGCTCAGATTCTATCTACTGCAGGCAGCGCACCTGATTGGTCCAAAGCATTACAATACTCACACAGGTGTAGATGGACAAGACAAGCATAGTCAAGATCAGCACAGACACCATTTTTCCTTTTTTTTAAATACATATAATACACCACATTTAAAATTCGGTGGTCCACAAGAGGGAGACAATGTTTCACAAAAGAATTCATGCAGTCAGAAAAGTGGTATATATGGCAGAGCTACTCATTGGATACTTCAATTTAAACAGTACTGACAGCCGGGGCCTAATTTTGTAGATGGCACAGTATATTTGCAACACTGTAACAAAGGCCTAATACAGGCCTACATCTTAACACACCTGTTGCAACCAGTAAAGACACATTGATTGATTGCATATTGAATGCAATACAATGTTTGACATACATAGGTGAAAGCAAAGCCCCCAACTGGTCCCCAAATAGGGGACGTATCAGATACTACACTTGATCTTGAGCGGCGGCGGCGGCGACGACGACGGATGCGAAAGGCAGAGGAGAGATAACCAGAAATGGTTTGCCACTTCTGCCGCACCAAGGCCTAAAACCGACACCCATTGTGGAGAGAGAGCAAAAATTGCCATGGGGAAGGCCTTTCTAGAAGCTCTGGAGGCCTTCTCAATGACAGCTCTACTGTGTATGTGTGTGTGTTCAAGCTGTGCACAACGCGTTTTGAATCTGCATATCTCCACCTATTTTAACACACCCTCCATCCCCCTTTTGCTCTAAAGTGTGCAGTAACTGAGTGGGAAATTCAAAAAACAGACAGGCGAGCAGTTGTCTTCCCAACTCTCCTGAAGCTGGGCACAGACCCCCCCTGCCATGTGGTCTGCTGCTGCACCAGCAGCAGACTGAAGACGGCGGCCATTTTTCACTGCCTGTTATAGGCCAAGAGCCCATTGTGACACGTGAGAGTTCCGGAGACAATGGCCAAAGGCTCATTGTGACTGCACGTGAAGGTTCCGTGCTCAGATTCTATCTACTGCAGGCAGCGCACCTGATTGGTCCAAAGCATTACAATACTCACACAGGTGTAGATGGACAAGACAAGCATAGTCAAGATCAGCACAGACACCATTTTTCCTTTTTTTTAAATACATATAATACACCACATTTAAAATTCGGTGGTCCACAAGAGGGAGACAATGTTTCACAAAAGAATTCATGCAGTCAGAAAAGTGGTATATATGGCAGAGCTACTCATTGGATACTTCAATTTAAACAGTACTGACAGCCGGGGCCTAATTTTGTAGATGGCACAGTATATTTGCAACACTGTAACAAAGGCCTAATACAGGCCTACATCTTAACACACCTGTTGCAACCAGTAAAGACACATTGATTGATTGCATATTGAATGCAATACAATGTTTGACATACATAGGTGAAAGCAAAGCCCCCAACTGGTCCCCAAATAGGGGACGTATCAGATACTACACTTGATCTTGAGCGGCGGCGGCGGCGACGACGACGGATGCGAAAGGCAGAGGAGAGATAACCAGAAATGGTTTGCCACTTCTGCCGCACCAAGGCCTAAAACCGACACCCATTGTGGAGAGAGAGCAAAAATTGCCATGGGGAAGGCCTTTCTAGAAGCTCTGGAGGCCTTCTCAATGACAGCTCTACTGTGTATGTGTGTGTGTTCAAGCTGTGCACAACGCGTTTTGAATCTGCATATCTCCACCTATTTTAACACACCCTCCATCCCCCTTTTGCTCTAAAGTGTGCAGTAACTGAGTGGGAAATTCAAAAAACAGACAGGCGAGCAGTTGTCTTCCCAACTCTCCTGAAGCTGGGCACAGACCCCCCCTGCCATGTGGTCTGCTGCTGCACCAGCAGCAGACTGAAGACGGCGGCCATTTTTCACTGCCTGTTATAGGCCAAGAGCCCATTGTGACACGTGAGAGTTCCGGAGACAATGGCCAAAGGCTCATTGTGACTGCACGTGAAGGTTCCGTGCTCAGATTCTATCTACTGCAGGCAGCGCACCTGATTGGTCCAAAGCATTACAATACTCACACAGGTGTAGATGGACAAGACAAGCATAGTCAAGATCAGCACAGACACCATTTTTCCTTTTTTTTAAATACATATAATACACCACATTTAAAATTCGGTGGTCCACAAGAGGGAGACAATGTTTCACAAAAGAATTCATGCAGTCAGAAAAGTGGTATATATGGCAGAGCTACTCATTGGATACTTCAATTTAAACAGTACTGACAGCCGGGGCCTAATTTTGTAGATGGCACAGTATATTTGCAACACTGTAACAAAGGCCTAATACAGGCCTACATCTTAACACACCTGTTGCAACCAGTAAAGACACATTGATTGATTGCATATTGAATGCAATACAATGTTTGACATACATAGGTGAAAGCAAAGCCCCCAACTGGTCCCCAAATAGGGGACGTATCAGATACTACACTTGATCTTGAGCGGCGGCGGCGGCGACGACGACGGATGCGAAAGGCAGAGGAGAGATAACCAGAAATGGTTTGCCACTTCTGCCGCACCAAGGCCTAAAACCGACACCCATTGTGGAGAGAGAGCAAAAATTGCCATGGGGAAGGCCTTTCTAGAAGCTCTGGAGGCCTTCTCAATGACAGCTCTACTGTGTATGTGTGTGTGTTCAAGCTGTGCACAACGCGTTTTGAATCTGCATATCTCCACCTATTTTAACACACCCTCCATCCCCCTTTTGCTCTAAAGTGTGCAGTAACTGAGTGGGAAATTCAAAAAACAGACAGGCGAGCAGTTGTCTTCCCAACTCTCCTGAAGCTGGGCACAGACCCCCCCTGCCATGTGGTCTGCTGCTGCACCAGCAGCAGACTGAAGACGGCGGCCATTTTTCACTGCCTGTTATAGGCCAAGAGCCCATTGTGACACGTGAGAGTTCCGGAGACAATGGCCAAAGGCTCATTGTGACTGCACGTGAAGGTTCCGTGCTCAGATTCTATCTACTGCAGGCAGCGCACCTGATTGGTCCAAAGCATTACAATACTCACACAGGTGTAGATGGACAAGACAAGCATAGTCAAGATCAGCACAGACACCATTTTTCCTTTTTTTTAAATACATATAATACACCACATTTAAAATTCGGTGGTCCACAAGAGGGAGACAATGTTTCACAAAAGAATTCATGCAGTCAGAAAAGTGGTATATATGGCAGAGCTACTCATTGGATACTTCAATTTAAACAGTACTGACAGCCGGGGCCTAATTTTGTAGATGGCACAGTATATTTGCAACACTGTAACAAAGGCCTAATACAGGCCTACATCTTAACACACCTGTTGCAACCAGTAAAGACACATTGATTGATTGCATATTGAATGCAATACAATGTTTGACATACATAGGTGAAAGCAAAGCCCCCAACTGGTCCCCAAATAGGGGACGTATCAGATACTACACTTGATCTTGAGCGGCGGCGGCGGCGACGACGACGGATGCGAAAGGCAGAGGAGAGATAACCAGAAATGGTTTGCCACTTCTGCCGCACCAAGGCCTAAAACCGACACCCATTGTGGAGAGAGAGCAAAAATTGCCATGGGGAAGGCCTTTCTAGAAGCTCTGGAGGCCTTCTCAATGACAGCTCTACTGTGTATGTGTGTGTGTTCAAGCTGTGCACAACGCGTTTTGAATCTGCATATCTCCACCTATTTTAACACACCCTCCATCCCCCTTTTGCTCTAAAGTGTGCAGTAACTGAGTGGGAAATTCAAAAAACAGACAGGCGAGCAGTTGTCTTCCCAACTCTCCTGAAGCTGGGCACAGACCCCCCCTGCCATGTGGTCTGCTGCTGCACCAGCAGCAGACTGAAGACGGCGGCCATTTTTCACTGCCTGTTATAGGCCAAGAGCCCATTGTGACACGTGAGAGTTCCGGAGACAATGGCCAAAGGCTCATTGTGACTGCACGTGAAGGTTCCGTGCTCAGATTCTATCTACTGCAGGCAGCGCACCTGATTGGTCCAAAGCATTACAATACTCACACAGGTGTAGATGGACAAGACAAGCATAGTCAAGATCAGCACAGACACCATTTTTCCTTTTTTTTAAATACATATAATACACCACATTTAAAATTCGGTGGTCCACAAGAGGGAGACAATGTTTCACAAAAGAATTCATGCAGTCAGAAAAGTGGTATATATGGCAGAGCTACTCATTGGATACTTCAATTTAAACAGTACTGACAGCCGGGGCCTAATTTTGTAGATGGCACAGTATATTTGCAACACTGTAACAAAGGCCTAATACAGGCCTACATCTTAACACACCTGTTGCAACCAGTAAAGACACATTGATTGATTGCATATTGAATGCAATACAATGTTTGACATACATAGGTGAAAGCAAAGCCCCCAACTGGTCCCCAAATAGGGGACGTATCAGATACTACACTTGATCTTGAGCGGCGGCGGCGGCGACGACGACGGATGCGAAAGGCAGAGGAGAGATAACCAGAAATGGTTTGCCACTTCTGCCGCACCAAGGCCTAAAACCGACACCCATTGTGGAGAGAGAGCAAAAATTGCCATGGGGAAGGCCTTTCTAGAAGCTCTGGAGGCCTTCTCAATGACAGCTCTACTGTGTATGTGTGTGTGTTCAAGCTGTGCACAACGCGTTTTGAATCTGCATATCTCCACCTATTTTAACACACCCTCCATCCCCCTTTTGCTCTAAAGTGTGCAGTAACTGAGTGGGAAATTCAAAAAACAGACAGGCGAGCAGTTGTCTTCCCAACTCTCCTGAAGCTGGGCACAGACCCCCCCTGCCATGTGGTCTGCTGCTGCACCAGCAGCAGACTGAAGACGGCGGCCATTTTTCACTGCCTGTTATAGGCCAAGAGCCCATTGTGACACGTGAGAGTTCCGGAGACAATGGCCAAAGGCTCATTGTGACTGCACGTGAAGGTTCCGTGCTCAGATTCTATCTACTGCAGGCAGCGCACCTGATTGGTCCAAAGCATTACAATACTCACACAGGTGTAGATGGACAAGACAAGCATAGTCAAGATCAGCACAGACACCATTTTTCCTTTTTTTTAAATACATATAATACACCACATTTAAAATTCGGTGGTCCACAAGAGGGAGACAATGTTTCACAAAAGAATTCATGCAGTCAGAAAAGTGGTATATATGGCAGAGCTACTCATTGGATACTTCAATTTAAACAGTACTGACAGCCGGGGCCTAATTTTGTAGATGGCACAGTATATTTGCAACACTGTAACAAAGGCCTAATACAGGCCTACATCTTAACACACCTGTTGCAACCAGTAAAGACACATTGATTGATTGCATATTGAATGCAATACAATGTTTGACATACATAGGTGAAAGCAAAGCCCCCAACTGGTCCCCAAATAGGGGACGTATCAGATACTACACTTGATCTTGAGCGGCGGCGGCGGCGACGACGACGGATGCGAAAGGCAGAGGAGAGATAACCAGAAATGGTTTGCCACTTCTGCCGCACCAAGGCCTAAAACCGACACCCATTGTGGAGAGAGAGCAAAAATTGCCATGGGGAAGGCCTTTCTAGAAGCTCTGGAGGCCTTCTCAATGACAGCTCTACTGTGTATGTGTGTGTGTTCAAGCTGTGCACAACGCGTTTTGAATCTGCATATCTCCACCTATTTTAACACACCCTCCATCCCCCTTTTGCTCTAAAGTGTGCAGTAACTGAGTGGGAAATTCAAAAAACAGACAGGCGAGCAGTTGTCTTCCCAACTCTCCTGAAGCTGGGCACAGACCCCCCCTGCCATGTGGTCTGCTGCTGCACCAGCAGCAGACTGAAGACGGCGGCCATTTTTCACTGCCTGTTATAGGCCAAGAGCCCATTGTGACACGTGAGAGTTCCGGAGACAATGGCCAAAGGCTCATTGTGACTGCACGTGAAGGTTCCGTGCTCAGATTCTATCTACTGCAGGCAGCGCACCTGATTGGTCCAAAGCATTACAATACTCACACAGGTGTAGATGGACAAGACAAGCATAGTCAAGATCAGCACAGACACCATTTTTCCTTTTTTTTAAATACATATAATACACCACATTTAAAATTCGGTGGTCCACAAGAGGGAGACAATGTTTCACAAAAGAATTCATGCAGTCAGAAAAGTGGTATATATGGCAGAGCTACTCATTGGATACTTCAATTTAAACAGTACTGACAGCCGGGGCCTAATTTTGTAGATGGCACAGTATATTTGCAACACTGTAACAAAGGCCTAATACAGGCCTACATCTTAACACACCTGTTGCAACCAGTAAAGACACATTGATTGATTGCATATTGAATGCAATACAATGTTTGACATACATAGGTGAAAGCAAAGCCCCCAACTGGTCCCCAAATAGGGGACGTATCAGATACTACACTTGATCTTGAGCGGCGGCGGCGGCGACGACGACGGATGCGAAAGGCAGAGGAGAGATAACCAGAAATGGTTTGCCACTTCTGCCACACCAAGGCCTAAAACCGACACCCATTGTGGAGAGAGAGCAAAAATTGCCATGGGGAAGGCCTTTCTAGAAGCTCTGGAGGCCTTCTCAATGACAGCTCTACTGTGTATGTGTGTGTGTTCAAGCTGTGCACAACGCGTTTTGAATCTGCATATCTCCACCTATTTTAACACACCCTCCATCCCCCTTTTGCTCTAAAGTGTGCAGTAACTGAGTGGGAAATTCAAAAAACAGACAGGCGAGCAGTTGTCTTCCCAACTCTCCTGAAGCTGGGCACAGACCCCCCCTGCCATGTGGTCTGCTGCTGCACCAGCAGCAGACTGAAGACGGCGGCCATTTTTCACTGCCTGTTATAGGCCAAGAGCCCATTGTGACACGTGAGAGTTCCGGAGACAATGGCCAAAGGCTCATTGTGACTGCACGTGAAGGTTCCGTGCTCAGATTCTATCTACTGCAGGCAGCGCACCTGATTGGTCCAAAGCATTACAATACTCACACAGGTGTAGATGGACAAGACAAGCATAGTCAAGATCAGCACAGACACCATTTTTCCTTTTTTTTAAATACATATAATACACCACATTTAAAATTCGGTGGTCCACAAGAGGGAGACAATGTTTCACAAAAGAATTCATGCAGTCAGAAAAGTGGTATATATGGCAGAGCTACTCATTGGATACTTCAATTTAAACAGTACTGACAGCCGGGGCCTAATTTTGTAGATGGCACAGTATATTTGCAACACTGTAACAAAGGCCTAATACAGGCCTACATCTTAACACACCTGTTGCAACCAGTAAAGACACATTGATTGATTGCATATTGAATGCAATACAATGTTTGACATACATAGGTGAAAGCAAAGCCCCCAACTGGTCCCCAAATAGGGGACGTATCAGATACTACACTTGATCTTGAGCGGCGGCGGCGGCGACGACGACGGATGCGAAAGGCAGAGGAGAGATAACCAGAAATGGTTTGCCACTTCTGCCGCACCAAGGCCTAAAACCGACACCCATTGTGGAGAGAGAGCAAAAATTGCCATGGGGAAGGCCTTTCTAGAAGCTCTGGAGGCCTTCTCAATGACAGCTCTACTGTGTATGTGTGTGTGTTCAAGCTGTGCACAACGCGTTTTGAATCTGCATATCTCCACCTATTTTAACACACCCTCCATCCCCCTTTTGCTCTAAAGTGTGCAGTAACTGAGTGGGAAATTCAAAAAACAGACAGGCGAGCAGTTGTCTTCCCAACTCTCCTGAAGCTGGGCACAGACCCCCCCTGCCATGTGGTCTGCTGCTGCACCAGCAGCAGACTGAAGACGGCGGCCATTTTTCACTGCCTGTTATAGGCCAAGAGCCCATTGTGACACGTGAGAGTTCCGGAGACAATGGCCAAAGGCTCATTGTGACTGCACGTGAAGGTTCCGTGCTCAGATTCTATCTACTGCAGGCAGCGCACCTGATTGGTCCAAAGCATTACAATACTCACACAGGTGTAGATGGACAAGACAAGCATAGTCAAGATCAGCACAGACACCATTTTTCCTTTTTTTTAAATACATATAATACACCACATTTAAAATTCGGTGGTCCACAAGAGGGAGACAATGTTTCACAAAAGAATTCATGCAGTCAGAAAAGTGGTATATATGGCAGAGCTACTCATTGGATACTTCAATTTAAACAGTACTGACAGCCGGGGCCTAATTTTGTAGATGGCACAGTATATTTGCAACACTGTAACAAAGGCCTAATACAGGCCTACATCTTAACACACCTGTTGCAACCAGTAAAGACACATTGATTGATTGCATATTGAATGCAATACAATGTTTGACATACATAGGTGAAAGCAAAGCCCCCAACTGGTCCCCAAATAGGGGACGTATCAGATACTACACTTGATCTTGAGCGGCGGCGGCGGCGACGACGACGGATGCGAAAGGCAGAGGAGAGATAACCAGAAATGGTTTGCCACTTCTGCCGCACCAAGGCCTAAAACCGACACCCATTGTGGAGAGAGAGCAAAAATTGCCATGGGGAAGGCCTTTCTAGAAGCTCTGGAGGCCTTCTCAATGACAGCTCTACTGTGTATGTGTGTGTGTTCAAGCTGTGCACAACGCGTTTTGAATCTGCATATCTCCACCTATTTTAACACACCCTCCATCCCCCTTTTGCTCTAAAGTGTGCAGTAACTGAGTGGGAAATTCAAAAAACAGACAGGCGAGCAGTTGTCTTCCCAACTCTCCTGAAGCTGGGCACAGACCCCCCCTGCCATGTGGTCTGCTGCTGCACCAGCAGCAGACTGAAGACGGCGGCCATTTTTCACTGCCTGTTATAGGCCAAGAGCCCATTGTGACACGTGAGAGTTCCGGAGACAATGGCCAAAGGCTCATTGTGACTGCACGTGAAGGTTCCGTGCTCAGATTCTATCTACTGCAGGCAGCGCACCTGATTGGTCCAAAGCATTACAATACTCACACAGGTGTAGATGGACAAGACAAGCATAGTCAAGATCAGCACAGACACCATTTTTCCTTTTTTTTAAATACATATAATACACCACATTTAAAATTCGGTGGTCCACAAGAGGGAGACAATGTTTCACAAAAGAATTCATGCAGTCAGAAAAGTGGTATATATGGCAGAGCTACTCATTGGATACTTCAATTTAAACAGTACTGACAGCCGGGGCCTAATTTTGTAGATGGCACAGTATATTTGCAACACTGTAACAAAGGCCTAATACAGGCCTACATCTTAACACACCTGTTGCAACCAGTAAAGACACATTGATTGATTGCATATTGAATGCAATACAATGTTTGACATACATAGGTGAAAGCAAAGCCCCCAACTGGTCCCCAAATAGGGGACGTATCAGATACTACACTTGATCTTGAGCGGCGGCGGCGGCGACGACGACGGATGCGAAAGGCAGAGGAGAGATAACCAGAAATGGTTTGCCACTTCTGCCGCACCAAGGCCTAAAACCGACACCCATTGTGGAGAGAGAGCAAAAATTGCCATGGGGAAGGCCTTTCTAGAAGCTCTGGAGGCCTTCTCAATGACAGCTCTACTGTGTATGTGTGTGTGTTCAAGCTGTGCACAACGCGTTTTGAATCTGCATATCTCCACCTATTTTAACACACCCTCCATCCCCCTTTTGCTCTAAAGTGTGCAGTAACTGAGTGGGAAATTCAAAAAACAGACAGGCGAGCAGTTGTCTTCCCAACTCTCCTGAAGCTGGGCACAGACCCCCCCTGCCATGTGGTCTGCTGCTGCACCAGCAGCAGACTGAAGACGGCGGCCATTTTTCACTGCCTGTTATAGGCCAAGAGCCCATTGTGACACGTGAGAGTTCCGGAGACAATGGCCAAAGGCTCATTGTGACTGCACGTGAAGGTTCCGTGCTCAGATTCTATCTACTGCAGGCAGCGCACCTGATTGGTCCAAAGCATTACAATACTCACACAGGTGTAGATGGACAAGACAAGCATAGTCAAGATCAGCACAGACACCATTTTTCCTTTTTTTTAAATACATATAATACACCACATTTAAAATTCGGTGGTCCACAAGAGGGAGACAATGTTTCACAAAAGAATTCATGCAGTCAGAAAAGTGGTATATATGGCAGAGCTACTCATTGGATACTTCAATTTAAACAGTACTGACAGCCGGGGCCTAATTTTGTAGATGGCACAGTATATTTGCAACACTGTAACAAAGGCCTAATACAGGCCTACATCTTAACACACCTGTTGCAACCAGTAAAGACACATTGATTGATTGCATATTGAATGCAATACAATGTTTGACATACATAGGTGAAAGCAAAGCCCCCAACTGGTCCCCAAATAGGGGACGTATCAGATACTACACTTGATCTTGAGCGGCGGCGGCGGCGACGACGACGGATGCGAAAGGCAGAGGAGAGATAACCAGAAATGGTTTGCCACTTCTGCCGCACCAAGGCCTAAAACCGACACCCATTGTGGAGAGAGAGCAAAAATTGCCATGGGGAAGGCCTTTCTAGAAGCTCTGGAGGCCTTCTCAATGACAGCTCTACTGTGTATGTGTGTGTGTTCAAGCTGTGCACAACGCGTTTTGAATCTGCATATCTCCACCTATTTTAACACACCCTCCATCCCCCTTTTGCTCTAAAGTGTGCAGTAACTGAGTGGGAAATTCAAAAAACAGACAGGCGAGCAGTTGTCTTCCCAACTCTCCTGAAGCTGGGCACAGACCCCCCCTGCCATGTGGTCTGCTGCTGCACCAGCAGCAGACTGAAGACGGCGGCCATTTTTCACTGCCTGTTATAGGCCAAGAGCCCATTGTGACACGTGAGAGTTCCGGAGACAATGGCCAAAGGCTCATTGTGACTGCACGTGAAGGTTCCGTGCTCAGATTCTATCTACTGCAGGCAGCGCACCTGATTGGTCCAAAGCATTACAATACTCACACAGGTGTAGATGGACAAGACAAGCATAGTCAAGATCAGCACAGACACCATTTTTCCTTTTTTTTAAATACATATAATACACCACATTTAAAATTCGGTGGTCCACAAGAGGGAGACAATGTTTCACAAAAGAATTCATGCAGTCAGAAAAGTGGTATATATGGCAGAGCTACTCATTGGATACTTCAATTTAAACAGTACTGACAGCCGGGGCCTAATTTTGTAGATGGCACAGTATATTTGCAACACTGTAACAAAGGCCTAATACAGGCCTACATCTTAACACACCTGTTGCAACCAGTAAAGACACATTGATTGATTGCATATTGAATGCAATACAATGTTTGACATACATAGGTGAAAGCAAAGCCCCCAACTGGTCCCCAAATAGGGGACGTATCAGATACTACACTTGATCTTGAGCGGCGGCGGCGGCGACGACGACGGATGCGAAAGGCAGAGGAGAGATAACCAGAAATGGTTTGCCACTTCTGCCGCACCAAGGCCTAAAACCGACACCCATTGTGGAGAGAGAGCAAAAATTGCCATGGGGAAGGCCTTTCTAGAAGCTCTGGAGGCCTTCTCAATGACAGCTCTACTGTGTATGTGTGTGTGTTCAAGCTGTGCACAACGCGTTTTGAATCTGCATATCTCCACCTATTTTAACACACCCTCCATCCCCCTTTTGCTCTAAAGTGTGCAGTAACTGAGTGGGAAATTCAAAAAACAGACAGGCGAGCAGTTGTCTTCCCAACTCTCCTGAAGCTGGGCACAGACCCCCCCTGCCATGTGGTCTGCTGCTGCACCAGCAGCAGACTGAAGACGGCGGCCATTTTTCACTGCCTGTTATAGGCCAAGAGCCCATTGTGACACGTGAGAGTTCCGGAGACAATGGCCAAAGGCTCATTGTGACTGCACGTGAAGGTTCCGTGCTCAGATTCTATCTACTGCAGGCAGCGCACCTGATTGGTCCAAAGCATTACAATACTCACACAGGTGTAGATGGACAAGACAAGCATAGTCAAGATCAGCACAGACACCATTTTTCCTTTTTTTTAAATACATATAATACACCACATTTAAAATTCGGTGGTCCACAAGAGGGAGACAATGTTTCACAAAAGAATTCATGCAGTCAGAAAAGTGGTATATATGGCAGAGCTACTCATTGGATACTTCAATTTAAACAGTACTGACAGCCGGGGCCTAATTTTGTAGATGGCACAGTATATTTGCAACACTGTAACAAAGGCCTAATACAGGCCTACATCTTAACACACCTGTTGCAACCAGTAAAGACACATTGATTGATTGCATATTGAATGCAATACAATGTTTGACATACATAGGTGAAAGCAAAGCCCCCAACTGGTCCCCAAATAGGGGACGTATCAGATACTACACTTGATCTTGAGCGGCGGCGGCGGCGACGACGACGGATGCGAAAGGCAGAGGAGAGATAACCAGAAATGGTTTGCCACTTCTGCCGCACCAAGGCCTAAAACCGACACCCATTGTGGAGAGAGAGCAAAAATTGCCATGGGGAAGGCCTTTCTAGAAGCTCTGGAGGCCTTCTCAATGACAGCTCTACTGTGTATGTGTGTGTGTTCAAGCTGTGCACAACGCGTTTTGAATCTGCATATCTCCACCTATTTTAACACACCCTCCATCCCCCTTTTGCTCTAAAGTGTGCAGTAACTGAGTGGGAAATTCAAAAAACAGACAGGCGAGCAGTTGTCTTCCCAACTCTCCTGAAGCTGGGCACAGACCCCCCCTGCCATGTGGTCTGCTGCTGCACCAGCAGCAGACTGAAGACGGCGGCCATTTTTCACTGCCTGTTATAGGCCAAGAGCCCATTGTGACACGTGAGAGTTCCGGAGACAATGGCCAAAGGCTCATTGTGACTGCACGTGAAGGTTCCGTGCTCAGATTCTATCTACTGCAGGCAGCGCACCTGATTGGTCCAAAGCATTACAATACTCACACAGGTGTAGATGGACAAGACAAGCATAGTCAAGATCAGCACAGACACCATTTTTCCTTTTTTTAAAATACATATAATACACCACATTTAAAATTCGGTGGTCCACAAGAGGGAGACAATGTTTCACAAAAGAATTCATGCAGTCAGAAAAGTGGTATATATGGCAGAGCTACTCATTGGATACTTCAATTTAAACAGTACTGACAGCCGGGGCCTAATTTTGTAGATGGCACAGTATATTTGCAACACTGTAACAAAGGCCTAATACAGGCCTACATCTTAACACACCTGTTGCAACCAGTAAAGACACATTGATTGATTGCATATTGAATGCAATACAATGTTTGACATACATAGGTGAAAGCAAAGCCCCCAACTGGTCCCCAAATAGGGGACGTATCAGATACTACACTTGATCTTGAGCGGCGGCGGCGGCGACGACGACGGATGCGAAAGGCAGAGGAGAGATAACCAGAAATGGTTTGCCACTTCTGCCGCACCAAGGCCTAAAACCGACACCCATTGTGGAGAGAGAGCAAAAATTGCCATGGGGAAGGCCTTTCTAGAAGCTCTGGAGGCCTTCTCAATGACAGCTCTACTGTGTATGTGTGTGTGTTCAAGCTGTGCACAACGCGTTTTGAATCTGCATATCTCCACCTATTTTAACACACCCTCCATCCCCCTTTTGCTCTAAAGTGTGCAGTAACTGAGTGGGAAATTCAAAAAACAGACAGGCGAGCAGTTGTCTTCCCAACTCTCCTGAAGCTGGGCACAGACCCCCCCTGCCATGTGGTCTGCTGCTGCACCAGCAGCAGACTGAAGACGGCGGCCATTTTTCACTGCCTGTTATAGGCCAAGAGCCCATTGTGACACGTGAGAGTTCCGGAGACAATGGCCAAAGGCTCATTGTGACTGCACGTGAAGGTTCCGTGCTCAGATTCTATCTACTGCAGGCAGCGCACCTGATTGGTCCAAAGCATTACAATACTCACACAGGTGTAGATGGACAAGACAAGCATAGTCAAGATCAGCACAGACACCATTTTTCCTTTTTTTTAAATACATATAATACACCACATTTAAAATTCGGTGGTCCACAAGAGGGAGACAATGTTTCACAAAAGAATTCATGCAGTCAGAAAAGTGGTATATATGGCAGAGCTACTCATTGGATACTTCAATTTAAACAGTACTGACAGCCGGGGCCTAATTTTGTAGATGGCACAGTATATTTGCAACACTGTAACAAAGGCCTAATACAGGCCTACATCTTAACACACCTGTTGCAACCAGTAAAGACACATTGATTGATTGCATATTGAATGCAATACAATGTTTGACATACATAGGTGAAAGCAAAGCCCCCAACTGGTCCCCAAATAGGGGACGTATCAGATACTACACTTGATCTTGAGCGGCGGCGGCGGCGACGACGACGGATGCGAAAGGCAGAGGAGAGATAACCAGAAATGGTTTGCCACTTCTGCCGCACCAAGGCCTAAAACCGACACCCATTGTGGAGAGAGAGCAAAAATTGCCATGGGGAAGGCCTTTCTAGAAGCTCTGGAGGCCTTCTCAATGACAGCTCTACTGTGTATGTGTGTGTGTTCAAGCTGTGCACAACGCGTTTTGAATCTGCATATCTCCACCTATTTTAACACACCCTCCATCCCCCTTTTGCTCTAAAGTGTGCAGTAACTGAGTGGGAAATTCAAAAAACAGACAGGCGAGCAGTTGTCTTCCCAACTCTCCTGAAGCTGGGCACAGACCCCCCCTGCCATGTGGTCTGCTGCTGCACCAGCAGCAGACTGAAGACGGCGGCCATTTTTCACTGCCTGTTATAGGCCAAGAGCCCATTGTGACACGTGAGAGTTCCGGAGACAATGGCCAAAGGCTCATTGTGACTGCACGTGAAGGTTCCGTGCTCAGATTCTATCTACTGCAGGCAGCGCACCTGATTGGTCCAAAGCATTACAATACTCACACAGGTGTAGATGGACAAGACAAGCATAGTCAAGATCAGCACAGACACCATTTTTCCTTTTTTTTAAATACATATAATACACCACATTTAAAATTCGGTGGTCCACAAGAGGGAGACAATGTTTCACAAAAGAATTCATGCAGTCAGAAAAGTGGTATATATGGCAGAGCTACTCATTGGATACTTCAATTTAAACAGTACTGACAGCCGGGGCCTAATTTTGTAGATGGCACAGTATATTTGCAACACTGTAACAAAGGCCTAATACAGGCCTACATCTTAACACACCTGTTGCAACCAGTAAAGACACATTGATTGATTGCATATTGAATGCAATACAATGTTTGACATACATAGGTGAAAGCAAAGCCCCCAACTGGTCCCCAAATAGGGGACGTATCAGATACTACACTTGATCTTGAGCGGCGGCGGCGGCGACGACGACGGATGCGAAAGGCAGAGGAGAGATAACCAGAAATGGTTTGCCACTTCTGCCGCACCAAGGCCTAAAACCGACACCCATTGTGGAGAGAGAGCAAAAATTGCCATGGGGAAGGCCTTTCTAGAAGCTCTGGAGGCCTTCTCAATGACAGCTCTACTGTGTATGTGTGTGTGTTCAAGCTGTGCACAACGCGTTTTGAATCTGCATATCTCCACCTATTTTAACACACCCTCCATCCCCCTTTTGCTCTAAAGTGTGCAGTAACTGAGTGGGAAATTCAAAAAACAGACAGGCGAGCAGTTGTCTTCCCAACTCTCCTGAAGCTGGGCACAGACCCCCCCTGCCATGTGGTCTGCTGCTGCACCAGCAGCAGACTGAAGACGGCGGCCATTTTTCACTGCCTGTTATAGGCCAAGAGCCCATTGTGACACGTGAGAGTTCCGGAGACAATGGCCAAAGGCTCATTGTGACTGCACGTGAAGGTTCCGTGCTCAGATTCTATCTACTGCAGGCAGCGCACCTGATTGGTCCAAAGCATTACAATACTCACACAGGTGTAGATGGACAAGACAAGCATAGTCAAGATCAGCACAGACACCATTTTTCCTTTTTTTTAAATACATATAATACACCACATTTAAAATTCGGTGGTCCACAAGAGGGAGACAATGTTTCACAAAAGAATTCATGCAGTCAGAAAAGTGGTATATATGGCAGAGCTACTCATTGGATACTTCAATTTAAACAGTACTGACAGCCGGGGCCTAATTTTGTAGATGGCACAGTATATTTGCAACACTGTAACAAAGGCCTAATACAGGCCTACATCTTAACACACCTGTTGCAACCAGTAAAGACACATTGATTGATTGCATATTGAATGCAATACAATGTTTGACATACATAGGTGAAAGCAAAGCCCCCAACTGGTCCCCAAATAGGGGACGTATCAGATACTACACTTGATCTTGAGCGGCGGCGGCGGCGACGACGACGGATGCGAAAGGCAGAGGAGAGATAACCAGAAATGGTTTGCCACTTCTGCCGCACCAAGGCCTAAAACCGACACCCATTGTGGAGAGAGAGCAAAAATTGCCATGGGGAAGGCCTTTCTAGAAGCTCTGGAGGCCTTCTCAATGACAGCTCTACTGTGTATGTGTGTGTGTTCAAGCTGTGCACAACGCGTTTTGAATCTGCATATCTCCACCTATTTTAACACACCCTCCATCCCCCTTTTGCTCTAAAGTGTGCAGTAACTGAGTGGGAAATTCAAAAAACAGACAGGCGAGCAGTTGTCTTCCCAACTCTCCTGAAGCTGGGCACAGACCCCCCCTGCCATGTGGTCTGCTGCTGCACCAGCAGCAGACTGAAGACGGCGGCCATTTTTCACTGCCTGTTATAGGCCAAGAGCCCATTGTGACACGTGAGAGTTCCGGAGACAATGGCCAAAGGCTCATTGTGACTGCACGTGAAGGTTCCGTGCTCAGATTCTATCTACTGCAGGCAGCGCACCTGATTGGTCCAAAGCATTACAATACTCACACAGGTGTAGATGGACAAGACAAGCATAGTCAAGATCAGCACAGACACCATTTTTCCTTTTTTTTAAATACATATAATACACCACATTTAAAATTCGGTGGTCCACAAGAGGGAGACAATGTTTCACAAAAGAATTCATGCAGTCAGAAAAGTGGTATATATGGCAGAGCTACTCATTGGATACTTCAATTTAAACAGTACTGACAGCCGGGGCCTAATTTTGTAGATGGCACAGTATATTTGCAACACTGTAACAAAGGCCTAATACAGGCCTACATCTTAACACACCTGTTGCAACCAGTAAAGACACATTGATTGATTGCATATTGAATGCAATACAATGTTTGACATACATAGGTGAAAGCAAAGCCCCCAACTGGTCCCCAAATAGGGGACGTATCAGATACTACACTTGATCTTGAGCGGCGGCGGCGGCGACGACGACGGATGCGAAAGGCAGAGGAGAGATAACCAGAAATGGTTTGCCACTTCTGCCGCACCAAGGCCTAAAACCGACACCCATTGTGGAGAGAGAGCAAAAATTGCCATGGGGAAGGCCTTTCTAGAAGCTCTGGAGGCCTTCTCAATGACAGCTCTACTGTGTATGTGTGTGTGTTCAAGCTGTGCACAACGCGTTTTGAATCTGCATATCTCCACCTATTTTAACACACCCTCCATCCCCCTTTTGCTCTAAAGTGTGCAGTAACTGAGTGGGAAATTCAAAAAACAGACAGGCGAGCAGTTGTCTTCCCAACTCTCCTGAAGCTGGGCACAGACCCCCCCTGCCATGTGGTCTGCTGCTGCACCAGCAGCAGACTGAAGACGGCGGCCATTTTTCACTGCCTGTTATAGGCCAAGAGCCCATTGTGACACGTGAGAGTTCCGGAGACAATGGCCAAAGGCTCATTGTGACTGCACGTGAAGGTTCCGTGCTCAGATTCTATCTACTGCAGGCAGCGCACCTGATTGGTCCAAAGCATTACAATACTCACACAGGTGTAGATGGACAAGACAAGCATAGTCAAGATCAGCACAGACACCATTTTTCCTTTTTTTTAAATACATATAATACACCACATTTAAAATTCGGTGGTCCACAAGAGGGAGACAATGTTTCACAAAAGAATTCATGCAGTCAGAAAAGTGGTATATATGGCAGAGCTACTCATTGGATACTTCAATTTAAACAGTACTGACAGCCGGGGCCTAATTTTGTAGATGGCACAGTATATTTGCAACACTGTAACAAAGGCCTAATACAGGCCTACATCTTAACACACCTGTTGCAACCAGTAAAGACACATTGATTGATTGCATATTGAATGCAATACAATGTTTGACATACATAGGTGAAAGCAAAGCCCCCAACTGGTCCCCAAATAGGGGACGTATCAGATACTACACTTGATCTTGAGCGGCGGCGGCGGCGACGACGACGGATGCGAAAGGCAGAGGAGAGATAACCAGAAATGGTTTGCCACTTCTGCCGCACCAAGGCCTAAAACCGACACCCATTGTGGAGAGAGAGCAAAAATTGCCATGGGGAAGGCCTTTCTAGAAGCTCTGGAGGCCTTCTCAATGACAGCTCTACTGTGTATGTGTGTGTGTTCAAGCTGTGCACAACGCGTTTTGAATCTGCATATCTCCACCTATTTTAACACACCCTCCATCCCCCTTTTGCTCTAAAGTGTGCAGTAACTGAGTGGGAAATTCAAAAAACAGACAGGCGAGCAGTTGTCTTCCCAACTCTCCTGAAGCTGGGCACAGACCCCCCCTGCCATGTGGTCTGCTGCTGCACCAGCAGCAGACTGAAGACGGCGGCCATTTTTCACTGCCTGTTATAGGCCAAGAGCCCATTGTGACACGTGAGAGTTCCGGAGACAATGGCCAAAGGCTCATTGTGACTGCACGTGAAGGTTCCGTGCTCAGATTCTATCTACTGCAGGCAGCGCACCTGATTGGTCCAAAGCATTACAATACTCACACAGGTGTAGATGGACAAGACAAGCATAGTCAAGATCAGCACAGACACCATTTTTCCTTTTTTTTAAATACATATAATACACCACATTTAAAATTCGGTGGTCCACAAGAGGGAGACAATGTTTCACAAAAGAATTCATGCAGTCAGAAAAGTGGTATATATGGCAGAGCTACTCATTGGATACTTCAATTTAAACAGTACTGACAGCCGGGGCCTAATTTTGTAGATGGCACAGTATATTTGCAACACTGTAACAAAGGCCTAATACAGGCCTACATCTTAACACACCTGTTGCAACCAGTAAAGACACATTGATTGATTGCATATTGAATGCAATACAATGTTTGACATACATAGGTGAAAGCAAAGCCCCCAACTGGTCCCCAAATAGGGGACGTATCAGATACTACACTTGATCTTGAGCGGCGGCGGCGGCGACGACGACGGATGCGAAAGGCAGAGGAGAGATAACCAGAAATGGTTTGCCACTTCTGCCGCACCAAGGCCTAAAACCGACACCCATTGTGGAGAGAGAGCAAAAATTGCCATGGGGAAGGCCTTTCTAGAAGCTCTGGAGGCCTTCTCAATGACAGCTCTACTGTGTATGTGTGTGTGTTCAAGCTGTGCACAACGCGTTTTGAATCTGCATATCTCCACCTATTTTAACACACCCTCCATCCCCCTTTTGCTCTAAAGTGTGCAGTAACTGAGTGGGAAATTCAAAAAACAGACAGGCGAGCAGTTGTCTTCCCAACTCTCCTGAAGCTGGGCACAGACCCCCCCTGCCATGTGGTCTGCTGCTGCACCAGCAGCAGACTGAAGACGGCGGCCATTTTTCACTGCCTGTTATAGGCCAAGAGCCCATTGTGACACGTGAGAGTTCCGGAGACAATGGCCAAAGGCTCATTGTGACTGCACGTGAAGGTTCCGTGCTCAGATTCTATCTACTGCAGGCAGCGCACCTGATTGGTCCAAAGCATTACAATACTCACACAGGTGTAGATGGACAAGACAAGCATAGTCAAGATCAGCACAGACACCATTTTTCCTTTTTTTTAAATACATATAATACACCACATTTAAAATTCGGTGGTCCACAAGAGGGAGACAATGTTTCACAAAAGAATTCATGCAGTCAGAAAAGTGGTATATATGGCAGAGCTACTCATTGGATACTTCAATTTAAACAGTACTGACAGCCGGGGCCTAATTTTGTAGATGGCACAGTATATTTGCAACACTGTAACAAAGGCCTAATACAGGCCTACATCTTAACACACCTGTTGCAACCAGTAAAGACACATTGATTGATTGCATATTGAATGCAATACAATGTTTGACATACATAGGTGAAAGCAAAGCCCCCAACTGGTCCCCAAATAGGGGACGTATCAGATACTACACTTGATCTTGAGCGGCGGCGGCGGCGACGACGACGGATGCGAAAGGCAGAGGAGAGATAACCAGAAATGGTTTGCCACTTCTGCCGCACCAAGGCCTAAAACCGACACCCATTGTGGAGAGAGAGCAAAAATTGCCATGGGGAAGGCCTTTCTAGAAGCTCTGGAGGCCTTCTCAATGACAGCTCTACTGTGTATGTGTGTGTGTTCAAGCTGTGCACAACGCGTTTTGAATCTGCATATCTCCACCTATTTTAACACACCCTCCATCCCCCTTTTGCTCTAAAGTGTGCAGTAACTGAGTGGGAAATTCAAAAAACAGACAGGCGAGCAGTTGTCTTCCCAACTCTCCTGAAGCTGGGCACAGACCCCCCCTGCCATGTGGTCTGCTGCTGCACCAGCAGCAGACTGAAGACGGCGGCCATTTTTCACTGCCTGTTATAGGCCAAGAGCCCATTGTGACACGTGAGAGTTCCGGAGACAATGGCCAAAGGCTCATTGTGACTGCACGTGAAGGTTCCGTGCTCAGATTCTATCTACTGCAGGCAGCGCACCTGATTGGTCCAAAGCATTACAATACTCACACAGGTGTAGATGGACAAGACAAGCATAGTCAAGATCAGCACAGACACCATTTTTCCTTTTTTTTAAATACATATAATACACCACATTTAAAATTCGGTGGTCCACAAGAGGGAGACAATGTTTCACAAAAGAATTCATGCAGTCAGAAAAGTGGTATATATGGCAGAGCTACTCATTGGATACTTCAATTTAAACAGTACTGACAGCCGGGGCCTAATTTTGTAGATGGCACAGTATATTTGCAACACTGTAACAAAGGCCTAATACAGGCCTACATCTTAACACACCTGTTGCAACCAGTAAAGACACATTGATTGATTGCATATTGAATGCAATACAATGTTTGACATACATAGGTGAAAGCAAAGCCCCCAACTGGTCCCCAAATAGGGGACGTATCAGATACTACACTTGATCTTGAGCGGCGGCGGCGGCGACGACGACGGATGCGAAAGGCAGAGGAGAGATAACCAGAAATGGTTTGCCACTTCTGCCGCACCAAGGCCTAAAACCGACACCCATTGTGGAGAGAGAGCAAAAATTGCCATGGGGAAGGCCTTTCTAGAAGCTCTGGAGGCCTTCTCAATGACAGCTCTACTGTGTATGTGTGTGTGTTCAAGCTGTGCACAACGCGTTTTGAATCTGCATATCTCCACCTATTTTAACACACCCTCCATCCCCCTTTTGCTCTAAAGTGTGCAGTAACTGAGTGGGAAATTCAAAAAACAGACAGGCGAGCAGTTGTCTTCCCAACTCTCCTGAAGCTGGGCACAGACCCCCCCTGCCATGTGGTCTGCTGCTGCACCAGCAGCAGACTGAAGACGGCGGCCATTTTTCACTGCCTGTTATAGGCCAAGAGCCCATTGTGACACGTGAGAGTTCCGGAGACAATGGCCAAAGGCTCATTGTGACTGCACGTGAAGGTTCCGTGCTCAGATTCTATCTACTGCAGGCAGCGCACCTGATTGGTCCAAAGCATTACAATACTCACACAGGTGTAGATGGACAAGACAAGCATAGTCAAGATCAGCACAGACACCATTTTTCCTTTTTTTTAATACATATAATACACCACATTTAAAATTCGGTGGTCCACAAGAGGGAGACAATGTTTCACAAAAGAATTCATGCAGTCAGAAAAGTGGTATATATGGCAGAGCTACTCATTGGATACTTCAATTTAAACAGTACTGACAGCCGGGGCCTAATTTTGTAGATGGCACAGTATATTTGCAACACTGTAACAAAGGCCTAATACAGGCCTACATCTTAACACACCTGTTGCAACCAGTAAAGACACATTGATGATTGCATATTGAATGCAATACAATGTTTGACATACATAGGTGAAAGCAAAGCCCCCAACTGGTCCCCAAATAGGGGACGTATCAGATACTACACTTGATCTTGAGCGGCGGCGGCGGCGACGACGACGGATGCGAAAGGCAGAGGAGAGATAACCAGAAATGGTTTGCCACTTCTGCCGCACCAAGGCCTAAAACCGACACCCATTGTGGAGAGAGAGCAAAAATTGCCATGGGGAAGGCCTTTCTAGAAGCTCTGGAGGCCTTCTCAATGACAGCTCTACTGTGTATGTGTGTGTGTTCAAGCTGTGCACAACGCGTTTTGAATCTGCATATCTCCACCTATTTTAACACACCCTCCATCCCCCTTTTGCTCTAAAGTGTGCAGTAACTGAGTGGGAAATTCAAAAAACAGACAGGCGAGCAGTTGTCTTCCCAACTCTCCTGAAGCTGGGCACAGACCCCCCCTGCCATGTGGTCTGCTGCTGCACCAGCAGCAGACTGAAGACGGCGGCCATTTTTCACTGCCTGTTATAGGCCAAGAGCCCATTGTGACACGTGAGAGTTCCGGAGACAATGGCCAAAGGCTCATTGTGACTGCACGTGAAGGTTCCGTGCTCAGATTCTATCTACTGCAGGCAGCGCACCTGATTGGTCCAAAGCATTACAATACTCACACAGGTGTAGATGGACAAGACAAGCATAGTCAAGATCAGCACAGACACCATTTTTCCTTTTTTTTAAATACATATAATACACCACATTTAAAATTCGGTGGTCCACAAGAGGGAGACAATGTTTCACAAAAGAATTCATGCAGTCAGAAAAGTGGTATATATGGCAGAGCTACTCATTGGATACTTCAATTTAAACAGTACTGACAGCCGGGGCCTAATTTTGTAGATGGCACAGTATATTTGCAACACTGTAACAAAGGCCTAATACAGGCCTACATCTTAACACACCTGTTGCAACCAGTAAAGACACATTGATTGATTGCATATTGAATGCAATACAATGTTTGACATACATAGGTGAAAGCAAAGCCCCCAACTGGTCCCCAATAGGGGACGTATCAGATACTACACTTGATCTTGAGCGGCGGCGGCGGCGACGACGACGGATGCGAAAGGCAGAGGAGAGATAACCAGAAATGGTTTGCCACTTCTGCCGCACCAAGGCCTAAAACCGACACCCATTGTGGAGAGAGAGCAAAAATTGCCATGGGGAAGGCCTTTCTAGAAGCTCTGGAGGCCTTCTCAATGACAGCTCTACTGTGTATGTGTGTGTGTTCAAGCTGTGCACAACGCGTTTTGGAATCTGCATATCTCCACCTATTTTAACACACCCTCCATCCCCCTTTTGCTCTAAAGTGTGCAGTAACTGAGTGGGAAATTCAAAAAACAGACAGGCGAGCAGTTGTCTTCCCAACTCTCCTGAAGCTGGGCACAGACCCCCCCTGCCATGTGGTCTGCTGCTGCACCAGCAGCAGACTGAAGACGGCGGCCATTTTTCACTGCCTGTTATAGGCCAAGAGCCCATTGTGACACGTGAGAGTTCCGGAGACAATGGCCAAAGGCTCATTGTGACTGCACGTGAAGGTTCCGTGCTCAGATTCTATCTACTGCAGGCAGCGCACCTGATTGGTCCAAAGCATTACAATACTCACACAGGTGTAGATGGACAAGACAAGCATAGTCAAGATCAGCACAGACACCATTTTTCCTTTTTTTTAAATACATATAATACACCACATTTAAAATTCGGTGGTCCACAAGAGGGAGACAATGTTTCACAAAAGAATTCATGCAGTCAGAAAAGTGGTATATATGGCAGAGCTACTCATTGGATACTTCAATTTAAACAGTACTGACAGCCGGGGCCTAATTTTGTAGATGGCACAGTATATTTGCAACACTGTAACAAAGGCCTAATACAGGCCTACATCTTAACACACCTGTTGCAACCAGTAAAGACACATTGATTGATTGCATATTGAATGCAATACAATGTTTGACATACATAGGTGAAAGCAAAGCCCCCAACTGGTCCCCAAATAGGGGACGTATCAGATACTACACTTGATCTTGAGCGGCGGCGGCGGCGACGACGACGGATGCGAAAGGCAGAGGAGAGATAACCAGAAATGGTTTGCCACTTCTGCCGCACCAAGGCCTAAAACCGACACCCATTGTGGAGAGAGAGCAAAAATTGCCATGGGGAAGGCCTTTCTAGAAGCTCTGGAGGCCTTCTCAATGACAGCTCTACTGTGTATGTGTGTGTGTTCAAGCTGTGCACAACGCGTTTTGAATCTGCATATCTCCACCTATTTTTAACACACCCTCCATCCCCTTTTGCTCTAAAGTGTGCAGTAACTGAGTGGGAAATTCAAAAAACAGACAGGCGAGCAGTTGTCTTCCCAACTCTCCTGAAGCTGGGCACAGACCCCCCCTGCCATGTGGTCTGCTGCTGCACCAGCAGCAGACTGAAGACGGCGGCCATTTTTCACTGCCTGTTATAGGCCAAGAGCCCATTGTGACACGTGAGAGTTCCGGAGACAATGGCCAAAGGCTCATTGTGACTGCACGTGAAGGTTCCGTGCTCAGATTCTATCTACTGCAGGCAGCGCACCTGATTGGTCCAAAGCATTACAATACTCACACAGGTGTAGATGGACAAGACAAGCATAGTCAAGATCAGCACAGACACCATTTTTCCTTTTTTTTAAATACATATAATACACCACATTTAAAATTCGGTGGTCCACAAGAGGGAGACAATGTTTCACAAAAGAATTCATGCAGTCAGAAAAAGTGGTATATATGGCAGAGCTACTCATTGGATACTTCAATTTAAACAGTACTGACAGCCGGGGCCTAATTTTGTAGATGGCACAGTATATTTGCAACACTGTAACAAAGGCCTAATACAGGCCTACATCTTAACACACCTGTTGCAACCAGTAAAGACACATTGATTGATTGCATATTGAATGCAATACAATGTTTGACATACATAGGTGAAAGCAAAGCCCCCAACTGGTCCCAAATAGGGGACGTATCAGATACTACACTTGATCTTGAGCGGCGGCGGCGGCGACGACGACGGATGCGAAAGGCAGAGGAGAGATAACCAGAAATGGTTTGCCACTTCTGCCGCACCAAGGCCTAAAACCGACACCCATTGTGGAGAGAGAGCAAAAATTGCCATGGGGAAGGCCTTTCTAGAAGCTCTGGAGGCCTTCTCAATGACAGCTCTACTGTGTATGTGTGTGTGTTCAAGCTGTGCACAACGCGTTTTGAATCTGCATATCTCCACCTATTTTAACACACCCTCCATCCCCCTTTTGCTCTAAAGTGTGCAGTAACTGAGTGGGAAATTCAAAAAACAGACAGGCGAGCAGTTGTCTTCCCAACTCTCCTGAAGCTGGGCACAGACCCCCCCTGCCATGTGGTCTGCTGCTGCACCAGCAGCAGACTGAAGACGGCGCCATTTTTCACTGCCTGTTATAGGCCAAGAGCCCATTGTGACACGTGAGAGTCCGGAGACAATGGCCAAAGGCTCATTGTGACTGCACGTGAAGGTTCCGTGCTCAGATTCTATCTACTGCAGGCAGCGCACCTGATTGGTCCAAAGCATTACAATACTCACACAGGTGTAGATGGACAAGACAAGCATAGTCAAGATCAGCACAGACACCATTTTCCTTTTTTTTAAAATACATATAATACACCACATTTAAAATTCGGTGGTCCACAAGAGGGAGACAATGTTTCACAAAAGAATTCATGCAGTCAGAAAAGTGGTATATATGGCAGAGCTACTCATTGGATACTTCAATTTAAACAGTACTGACAGCCGGGGCCTAATTTTGTAGATGGCACAGTATATTTGCAACACTGTAACAAAGGCCTAATACAGGCCTACATCTTAACACACCTGTTGCAACCAGTAAAGACACATTGATTGATTGCATATTGAATGCAATACAATGTTTGACATACATAGGTGAAAGCAAAGCCCCCAACTGGTCCCCAAATAGGGGACGTATCAGATACTACACTTGATCTTGAGCGGCGGCGGCGGCGACGACGACGGATGCGAAAGGCAGAGGAGAGATAACCAGAAATGGTTTGCCACTTCTGCCGCACCAAGGCCTAAAACCGACACCCATTGTGGAGAGAGAGCAAAAATTGCCATGGGGAAGGCCTTTCTAGAAGCTCTGGAGTCCTTCTCAATGACAGCTCTACTGTGTATGTGTGTGTGTTCAAGCTGTGCACAACGCGTTTTGAATCTGCATATCTCCACCTATTTTAACACACCCTCCATCCCCCTTTGCTCTAAAGTGTGCAGTAACTGAGTGGGAAATTCAAAAAACAGACAGGCGAGCAGTTGTCTTCCCAACTCTCCTGAAGCTGGGCACAGACCCCCCCTGCCATGTGGTCTGCTGCTGCACCAGCAGCAGACTGAAGACGGCGGCCATTTTTCACTGCCTGTTATAGGCCAAGAAGCCCATTGTGACACGTGAGAGTTCCGGAGACAATGGCCAAAGGCTCATTGTGACTGCACGTGAAGGTTCCGTGCTCAGATTCTATCTACTGCAGGCAGCGCACCTGATTGGTCCAAAGCATTACAATACTCACACAGGTGTAGATGGACAAGACAAGCATAGTCAAGATCAGCACAGACACCATTTTTCCTTTTTTTTAATACATATAATACACCACATTTAAAATTCGGTGGTCCACAAGAGGGAGACAATGTTTCACAAAAGAATTCATGCAGTCAGAAAAGTGGTATATATGGCAGAGCTACTCATTGGATACTTCAATTTAAACAGTACTGACAGCCGGGGCCTAATTTTGTAGATGGCACAGTATATTTGCAACACTGTAACAAAGGCCTAATACAGGCCTACATCTTAACACACCTGTTGCAACCAGTAAAGACACATTGATTGATTGCATATTGAATGCAATACAATGTTTGACATACATAGGTGAAAGCAAAGCCCCCAACTGGTCCCCAAATAGGGGACGTATCAGATACTACACTTGATCTTGAGCGGCGGCGGCGGCGACGACGACGGATGCGAAAGGCAGAGGAGAGATAACCAGAAATGGTTTGCCACTTCTGCCGCACCAAGGCCTAAAACCGACACCCATTGTGGAGAGAGAGCAAAAATTGCCATGGGGAAGGCCTTTCTAGAAGCTCTGGAGGCCTTCTCAATGACAGCTCTACTGTGTATGTGTGTGTGTTCAAGCTGTGCACAACGCGTTTTGAATCTGCATATCTCCACCTATTTTAACACACCCTCCATCCCCCCTTTTGCTCTAAAGTGTGCAGTAACTGAGTGGGAAATTCAAAAAACAGACAGGCGAGCAGTTGTCTTCCCAACTCTCCTGAAGCTGGGCACAGACCCCCCCTGCCATGTGGTCTGCTGCTGCACCAGCAGCAGACTGAAGACGGCGGCCATTTTTCACTGCCTGTTATAGGCCAAGAGCCCATTGTGACACGTGAGAGTTCCGGAGACAATGGCCAAAGGCTCATTGTGACTGCACGTGAAGGTTCCGTGCTCAGATTCTATCTACTGCAGGCAGCGCACCTGATTGGTCCAAAGCATTACAATACTCACACAGGTGTAGATGGACAAGACCAAGCATAGTCAAGATCAGCACAGACACCATTTTTCCTTTTTTTAAATACATATAATACACCACATTTAAAATTCGGTGGTCCACAAGAGGGAGACAATGTTTCACAAAAGAATTCATGCAGTCAGAAAAGTGGTATATATGGCAGAGCTACTCATTGGATACTTCAATTTAAACAGTACTGACAGCCGGGGCCTAATTTTGTAGATGGCACAGTATATTTGCAACACTGTAACAAAGGCCTAATACAGGCCTACATCTTAACACACCTGTTGCAACCAGTAAAGACACATTGATTGATTGCATATTGAATGCAATACAATGTTTGACATACATAGGTGAAAGCAAAGCCCCCAACTGGTCCCCAAATAGGGACGTATCAGATACTACACTTGATCTTGAGCGGCGGCGGCGGCGACGACGACGGATGCGAAAGGCAGAGGAGAGATAACCAGAAATGGTTTGCCACTTCTGCCGCACCAAGGCCTAAAACCGACACCCATTGTGGAGAGAGAGCAAAAATTGCCATGGGGAAGGCCTTTCTAGAAGCTCTGGAGGCCTTCTCAATGACAGCTCTACTGTGTATGTGTGTGTGTTCAAGCTGTGCACAACGCGTTTTGAATCTGCATATCTCCACCTATTTTAACACACCCTCCATCCCCCTTTTGCTCTAAAGTGTGCAGTAACTGAGTGGGAAATTCAAAAAACAGACAGGCGAGCAGTTGTCTTCCCAACTCTCCTGAAGCTGGGCACAGACCCCCCCTGCCATGTGGTCTGCTGCTGCACCAGCAGCAGACTGAAGACGGCGGCCATTTTTCACTGCCTGTTATAGGCCAAGAGCCCATTGTGACACGTGAGAGTTCCGGAGACAATGGCCAAAGGCTCATTGTGACTGCACGTGAAGGTTCCGTGCTCAGATTCTATCTACTGCAGGCAGCGCACCTGATTGGTCCAAAGCATTACAATACTCACACAGGTGTAGATGGACAAGACAAGCATAGTCAAGATCAGCACAGACACCATTTTTCCTTTTTTTTAAATACATATAATACACCACATTTAAAATTCGGTGGTCCACAAGAGGGAGACAATGTTTCACAAAAGAATTCATGCAGTCAGAAAAGTGGTATATATGGCAGAGCTACTCATTGGATACTTCAATTTAAACAGTACTGACAGCCGGGGCCTAATTTTGTAGATGGCACAGTATATTTGCAACACTGTAACAAAGGCCTAATACAGGCCTACATCTTAACACACCTGTTGCAACCAGTAAAGACACATTGATTGATTGCATATTGAATGCAATACAATGTTTGACATACATAGGTGAAAGCAAAGCCCCCAACTGGTCCCCAAATAGGGGACGTATCAGATACTACACTTGATCTGAGCGGCGGCGGCGGCGACGACGACGGATGCGAAAGGCAGAGGAGAGATAACCAGAAATGGTTTGCCACTTCTGCCGCACCAAGGCCTAAAACCGACACCCATTGTGGAGAGAGAGCAAAAATTGCCATGGGGAAGGCCTTTCTAGAAGCTCTGGAGGCCTTCTCAATGACAGCTCTACTGTGTATGTGTGTGTGTTCAAGCTGTGCACAACGCGTTTTGAATCTGCATATCTCCACCTATTTTAACACACCCTCCATCCCCCTTTTGCTCTAAAGTGTGCAGTAACTGAGTGGAAATTCAAAAAACAGACAGGGCGAGCAGTTGTCTTCCCAACTCTCCTGAAGCTGGGCACAGACCCCCCCTGCCATGTGGTCTGCTGCTGCACCAGCAGCAGACTGAAGACGGCGGCCATTTTTCACTGCCTGTTATAGGCCAAGAGCCCATTGTGACACGTGAGAGTTCCGGAGACAATGGCCAAAGGCTCATTGTGACTGCACGTGAAGGTTCCGTGCTCAGATTCTATCTACTGCAGGCAGCGCACCTGATTGGTCCAAAGCATTACAATACTCACACAGGTGTAGATGGACAAGACAAGCATAGTCAAGATCAGCACAGACACCATTTTTCCTTTTTTTAAATACATATAATACACCACATTTAAAATTCGGTGGTCCACAAGAGGGAGACAATGTTTCACAAAAGAATTCATGCAGTCAGAAAAGTGGTATATATGGCAGAGCTACTCATTGGATACTTCAATTTAAACAGTACTGACAGCCGGGGCCTAATTTTGTAGATGGCACAGTATATTTGCAACACTGTAACAAAGGCCTAATACAGGCCTACATCTTAACACACCTGTTGCAACCAGTAAAGACACATTTGATTGATTGCATATTGAATGCAATACAATGTTTGACATACATAGGTGAAAGCAAAGCCCCCAACTGGTCCCCAAATAGGGGACGTATCAGATACTACACTTGATCTTGAGCGGCGGCGGCGGCGACGACGACGGATGCGAAAGGCAGAGGAGAGATAACCAGAAATGGTTTGCCACTTCTGCCGCACCAAGGCCTAAAACCGACACCCATTGTGGAGAGAGAGCAAAAATTGCCATGGGGAAGGCCTTTCTAGAAGCTCTGGAGGCCTTCTCAATGACAGCTCTACTGTGTATGTGTGTGTGTTCAAGCTGTGCACAACGCGTTTTGAATCTGCATATCTCCACCTATTTTAACACACCCTCCATCCCCCTTTTGCTCTAAAGTGTGCAGTAACTGAGTGGGAAATTCAAAAAACAGACAGGCGAGCAGTTGTCTTCCCAACTCTCCTGAAGCTGGGCACAGACCCCCCCTGCCATGTGGTCTGCTGCTGCACCAGCAGCAGACTGAAGACGGCGGGCCATTTTTCACTGCCTGTTATAGGCCAAGAGCCCATTGTGACACGTGAGAGTTCCGGAGACAATGGCCAAAGGCTCATTGTGACTGCACGTGAAGGTTCCGTGCTCAGATTCTATCTACTGCAGGCAGCGCACCTGATTGGTCCAAAGCATTACAATACTCACACAGGTGTAGATGGACAAGACAAGCATAGTCAAGATCAGCACAGACACCATTTTCCTTTTTTTTAAATACATATAATACACCACATTTAAAATTCGGTGGTCCACAAGAGGGAGACAATGTTTCACAAAAGAATTCATGCAGTCAGAAAAGTGGTATATATGGCAGAGCTACTCATTGGATACTTCAATTTAAACAGTACTGACAGCCGGGGCCTAATTTTGTAGATGGCACAGTATATTTGCAACACTGTAACAAAGGCCTAATACAGGCCTACATCTTAACACACCTGTTGCAACCAGTAAAGACACATTGATTGATTGCATATTGAATGCAATACAATGTTTGACATACATAGGTGAAAGCAAAGCCCCCAACTGGTCCCCAAATAGGGACGTATCAGATACTACACTTGATCTTGAGCGGCGGCGGCGGCGACGACGACGGATGCGAAAGGCAGAGGAGAGATAACCAGAAATGGTTTGCCACTTCTGCCGCACCAAGGCCTAAAACCGACACCCATTGTGGAGAGAGAGCAAAAATTGCCATGGGGAAGGCCTTTCTAGAAG